>NW_009934404.1:0-21480 GCF_000696875.1 Nestor notabilis
TTGGAAAAGACCTTTAAGATCATCAAGACCAGCCGTTACCTAAGGACTGCCAAGGCCAGCACTAGACCATGTCACTGAGAGACTCATCTACACGATGTGCAAACACCTTCCAGGGACGGTGACTCTACCACTGCCCAGGGCAGCCTGGTTCAGTGCCTGAGCACCCTCCCTGTGAAGAAATATTTAATCTAAACCTCCCCTGGCGCAGCTTGAGGCCGTTATCTCTTGTCCTATTGCCTGTTACTTGGGAGAAGAGACTGACCCCCACCACACTACAATCTCCGGTCAGGTAGTTGTAAAGTGCAATAAGGTCCCCCCCGACTCTTCTCTTCCCCAGAAAAAACATCCTCAGGTCCCTCAGCCGTTCCCCACCACACTTGTGCTCCAGACCCTTCACCAGCTTCATTGCCCTTCTCTGGACCTGCTCCAGCACCTCAATGTCTCTCGTGTAGTGAGGGGCCCAGAACTGAACACAGGATTCGAGGTGCAGCCTCACCAGTGCCCAGTGCAGGGGGATGATCACTGCCCTGGCCCTGCTGCCACACTATTGCTGATACAGGCCAGGATGCTGTTGGCCTTCTTGGCTGCCTGGGCACAAGCTGGCTCACGTTCAGCCAGCCATTCCCCCCAAAAAACCCACATCTGTAGGCTGCAAACTTATGTTCTCCTCTGTGCATGTGGCAGTTCTCGCTCCCTGACAGTTTTTCGGACTGTTTCCCTGCAGTCTCACGCTCTTGCAAAGCCTTTGCACCCTCCTCAGCAGAGTTAACGCCAGCCATGCAGGGATGAAGCTGACCTCGGTGTCAGTAGCCTTTAGTATTCCAGCCAAAATGCCACATAGGTAGAAGACAAGTGGCATTAAGACAGAGCAAATAATGTACTGAGGCTGCTGAAGTGGGCAAAAATCTGGGCTTGGTGTATATGTTGCTCAGCTACATTGTGCAATGTTAATGCAAGCACACGGCCCTTCAAAACCTATCTTGGCAAATGGTATGGCATTGATTTTTTACCAAGAAAAAATACTGGGACAGCTTTCATTGGTTAACTTCTATGTGGGTTTGTGTCTCCCGCACTTCATTTCACTACAGCTTCAGGAATATATTTTGCAGCTTTTTACATTACATACCTTATGAATGATGTATAACACACCTGTCTTGTGGGCGAGAGCAGAGGAGCCGTCACCATCTCCTGCCCTTTAGCAGTGTGTTGGATGTCACCTCCTCACGGAAGTCAGCCGGGAGCAGGCGAGCGTTCAACATGTTCCACATGCCAAGCACAGCACTGCTTCGGTACATAACTAACCCCCAGACACGGGGCCAAAGGAAGGGCTCATTCAGTTCTGGAGGAAATAACCACAGCTCAAGAACATCATATGTATTCACAATTTCCTCTTTTACCAAATTTTGAGGGGAGGGGTAATAATTTGATCATTTGAAACTAGCTTTGTGAAGAACAAATTTTAAATGTTGAATCTTTAGATGTAAGGCACCAACAGTAGTAACCCAGTAATATACGTATTTTCACAATGTAAACCAAAACCAAAACATTACAGAGTAGTTATGATTTAATCTAAACCAAACCTCACGACAGTCATCACATGTCATATTGCAACAACTCGAAATGCCATTTTGCCATCGTGTCCTTTGAAACCATTTGTGTTTTTTTAAAATACACATATTGGGAAATATCTGCATGAGTTTCAGAGCGAGATGTAAAACCATTTTAGAATGCCTTTGGTTAGGAAAAATCATAGACAAGACGGCGGTGGCTTGGACAGTCTCAGTGCTCACTGCTGTGAGTCCTGAGGGGTCTGCCTGTCCTCTGTCCCTGCAGGGGTCCAATCCTGCCCCCTCTGATAGCTGCATCACAGCACCCATGGCTTGGGTTAGAAATTGCATCTTGGGCAAAGCAGAATGTAAGAAATACATAAAACAAAACCTATCAGTGCTTTTCTGAAAGTGCATTCACTGTGCACAATTAATGAATCTATCTTCAGCAGGTTAATTCACAATTCCTTAGCCTTTTATGATACCTTTCAGAACTGTGGTCCTTATCTGTAAGGATACAGTCAAAGAAGAAAGGTATAAACATACTTGGATGGCACTTTTGTTGTTGTTGTTCATCTCATAGTTGGATGCTGAGACAGGTTGCCCAGAAAAGCTGTGGAAACTACATTCTGGAGACACTTAAAACTTGGCTGGTCCTGGCCAAGCTCACCTACATGGCTTCTAACCTCCAGAAGTTCCATCCAACCTAAGTTACTCTCCCAGCTCAAAACTTTTCCTCATACTGGAGCTGCTACCCTCCCTAGCTGAGAGATGGCTTGGACAACAGGAATCAAGTCCAGCCAAGCAGAACACCGGTGACAAAATCCCTGGTGAAATTCTGCATGGGCACCACAGCTCAACTGCACTGACCTTACTGATGCTATCAGGAGGTCAGCTGTGCCACCAGCAAATTATGCCTGAGACAAAGGGCATGCATTTGAAGTCTGGAAGAGGGGATCTACGCCACAAAAAAGCACTGAAAAGATTCCCAACACCTAGCAGATGAACTCTGAGCTTTCTCAGCTAGAAATAGTTGCAGCAACCATTTCAAATTGTGCAAACAGAAGAAGTCTACACCTACCTTGGCTATCATCTTCACTCCTGCAGATTTCCATCCTGTTCTAATGGGAAATCAGATTTCTCCTCTCTGCCTGTTCCTTAGCTTGTCTGAATTAGTTTCCTAATAATTAACAACTTACTTCACTTAAAGGATGTAACTTTTAGCAAGTTCCTCTTTATTTAGGTGACATTTTTGGAAATTTTTGATACTTGGATATGCCCTTTTAGCAATTAGAACACTATTAATAGAAAGTAGGTACCAGCCAGAGTAAGGACCAAATCCCACAAAGAACTGGGGTACTGCTGTTCTGTGTGCAGTACTGCCTTGTCCCATGACTATTAGCTATGGAAAAAGAAGAAAATTCAACACCATTGTATTTTCCATGCTGCTTCACACAGTGTTTTCTTCATGTTCTGTATGGTTTCAAATGTTAGTTTAAGCATTTAGATTATTCCTCTATGCAATAGGCACACAGGAAATAGCTCAGTGAAAAGCTGCCAATAGTTGACTCTATAAACACAGTTTGATCTGTATCTTAGAAATTTGTTTCCATTCCAACCTGTGGTTACAAAGCACTTTTTCTTGTTGGCAGATGGATTTTTTTTTTAAATCCCTATGCATCCTGTATTTGCCCAACAGAGTTGGCATTGATCACACACACAAAAAACCCCAGACTTCAGATAAAATAACATTAAGGATCTGGCTGGAACTAACTTGAGCCACTGGAGTAAGAGTCAAAGCTGAGCTTTTGTTTTCAGCTCAGCTTGTTTCATTCAGGAGCTGCAAATTACTCTGTGCTGAACACAAGTCCTTTTACTCAGCGTTCTATGAAAAGTAGAAGCTACTTCAAGAGGATGGGAATAGAGCTTGCATCGACTTGAAGAGGCTTCTTATTAGGAGACTGGCAAATATTCAGAACTAGTTAAACAGTGTTTAAACAAATAGAAAGCAGCAGTATTCTTCTGAAGGTACAAAAAGAAATGTTTTAAAAAGCTTTTTTCATTAGCAGACTGAGATTTCACCAATTACTTAATCTTTTCTGAGTTATTGACATGGGGATTGTAAAGGACTGCGCAAGCAAAGAAGTCAAACTTAAGTTGGAGCAAAGAAAAGCCTAGTTGAAAAAGCTATCCCTGGTGAAGAAACTGATGCACAGGTGGCAGTGTTTGGGCACTGATCAAGCTGAATTACGAAATTACACAGATAAGTACAGAGATAAATAGATCCTAATAAAAGACTGACAAATACTCATCACACCCTTTCTGACAGTGTCAGAGATCAGCTCTGCCTCAGCAGATAGTGTTGAAGAAGCTGTGCTTTCCTAAGTACACAGGCTTCCATTTCTGTACGCACTCAGGTAATGGTTCTGAACTGCTTCAGCCTGACTTAGGGAAATCTGTTACATCTGTTACAACATATGAAACATCCTCAGTTGTACCTGAAATAAAAGTTACGTATTAATTCAGGATGCAACTGTGCAAAGACAAGCTTTATTTTACTTCAGGGCAATTAATTTGTGTGAGTAAAACTAAAAGTGTCTTGAAAGGTGAATGAGTCTCCTTTTCATTAAAGCTTAGCAAATTGGTATCTTTCTTCTCTCAAGACCTGTTGCAGACAGGAGGATAAAGTGACAACTACACGACCGAAGCGGAGCTGCTGACAGCTGGGAACTGGAAGTGTTTGAATGCCACAATAAAATCTATGAGCACTCTTTTTATTGAAAGCGTCTGCCTTCCTGACATCGAAATGGACTGAAATAAGAGTCCTGTGAAACTCTATCAGCAGCTAATAGCTGTGTGCATTATCTCCAGCCTGCCAAATGACTGATCTCTCTCAGATGCAGACACCACTATAGTCATCCACACCTTTGTTAACCCCGGTCCCCATACTGAGCTGCCCAGCCAAGGCACCCAAGAGGCCCAGAGGGTCCAGAATACAGCTGCTTATCTTCTTAGGAAGATGAACCGATGGGAGAATGAAACATGTATATTCTAAACCTGAGGAGGTTGCTAGACAACAGGCTGGCCAAAGCTGAAGGTGTTCATTACCAAAATGGCTCCACGATCTGTTTCCTCGGCTCTGGAATCATTTGCAATTGGGGCTGCACTTTTAAAACGCAAATCTGAGAGAGTCCAAGAGCAGTCAGATCTTAGACCACTGACTCCCTTCTAGAACGTATCCTTGCCAGGAACCTCTCTAATCCAAAACTGCTCCAAGAAGCACCGCTATTGAGATGTGATACCCACTGCACCACTCCTGCACTGCTCTTGCTTGGCTGTGTCCAGCGAAACTTGGTGCCTTCTCTGGAGGAGGTACCATACCACTGAGAAGCCACTGCCACCATCAGTTCCTCTCTGACTCCTTTGGCATGGAACACCTGGCCTTTGGTGACTTCTAGCATCAGGAGGGTGGTTACCCTGAAGTGCTGAGCCCATTCCTCCCAGTGGCATGGTCTACTTGTCTTAAGGTGTAACTAAAACAGGGAAGAATTTTAAGAGCCATGTAAGGTTAACCTAGAATGAGCAGTGTGATGGAAATACTTCTGTTTATAGCTATCAGCTAAGTAAAGCAAGAGCGTTCACGGCTCTGCCTTCTGTGTTTTGTTTGAACAGAAATAAGAAAGTAATTCGTGCTCTTTTTAGTATTTGCACTTTTGTTTTTTAAGTTGGTAATTGCCTTTTTAGAGAATGCAAGCTAACATCCCTATGAGCTTTTCAAAACATGTCATTGAACTTCAGGGCTGTCATTACCACCTCTGACTGCAATCTTACAGCATGCCAGTGCTATGGTAGGATGCCAGTCTCACTGAAGATATGCTAAAAATACCAAAGTATTTTGGTTACAAAGAAGGCAAAGCATTACCCATGCAGTAAAAATAGTTAGTATCATGACCATCATCACTATTACCTTCTCCTAACATGGAGACAAAACCAACACATGGGTGACACTCCACCTTTTTTGAAGAAAAAATAAACAAAGAGTGTAATTTGTTTGGGCAAAAGAAAAACAGATTCCAATTTATGCTCAAAACATTAGAAGATCCTCCGAAGGAACTGAAAACACTAAATAAGCATTTCTCTGTCTACTTTGTCCTATCTTTTTAGGCCAGAACCACATCTGTGGGCAGAGAAGAAGCAGAGCGCTCAGCCACGTCTGCCCATGGCCTGCCTTTCTCTTCCTCAGCACAGCCAAGGGTCTTCCAGTCCATACAGCAGAGTCCAGGAGCTGTTGCAAAGTACATCTACCATAAATCCCGTTATGCAACAGGGTCCTAAAACCTGCTGCCTATGCAAAACTCATTTGTTAAAAATCCTGCAAAACTTAAACAATGTTAGAAGAATATCCTGAATGGCTTCCGGTTACCTACTAACCACCAAGAAAATGCCAGAATGGGGGAACACATTTAATGAACACGTTATCAGGGGAATCCACATTCTCAAAGTTCCTTTCTTCCACTTCTACCATTGGAAATAGTGGTTTGTTTGGGTTTTTTTAATCATCAGCCTCAAAACTTTTGAGTTCCGAGTCAGAGCAAAGAATAGGGGACTTCTAAATGCTGCAAAAGGAAAGGCAATATTTAAAAAGAGCAGTGGAAAGGTCCTTAAATTAGAAGACTGATCATTTTAGAGAACTGGATATAGTGTGCTGTGCTCAAAGACTTAAGATAATCACAAGGATGCCTTGAAGATGTGCTCTTATAACGTTAAATTTTAAGCAACAGATGTTTCTGTAGGCAAAATCTGCCAATGACTTTCACATGTTGAAAGGATCTAGTCTATTTTTCTCTTTTGTGTAAGCTAAATAATTTGGTTACTCAAATGACTTTACGTGTGTGCATACGATTATTTCATGATAGTCATGCTGTATGTTGCAAAGCCAAAAAAAAGGGGGAGGGTGGGAGGGAGAGACAGAGAAACCCAGTATATCCCCTCAGGCTGCTGAGAGACCTGTGGAATTTCATATGTGAAATATTCTCTTCTTTCTTTCTGGTGTGTGTGTCAAACAGAGCAATCAGAGAAGTTAATGGTAAGAAACTACGACAGTGAATTCTGTGCATGCATTAGCGTGCTCATCCCCAGCTGGTTTGCAGAATCTGAACAACGCTGCTTCAGTGCAGTGGCTGAAAACTAGAGAAGCATTCTTGTAGAGCTGCATGAGTGAGCCCTGGAGGATTTTTTTCATCTCCTGGAGTGCACTTACTAAGCAGAACAGAATGAAACTGAGTTTCACTGGAGAAAAAACAGTGCTTAGGCCAGACACTACGGAGCGCATGTTTTGACCTGAAGAGCTTTCCTGACTTGCAAAGAACAATGTAGCAAGAAGATGACTAGCAGTACTTGATCCTGCTGCAGCAGGGAAAATCCCTCGTTTACAAACTCGCTGTTTACCATCTGCTGGCAGATTGCTCCCAACACTCACTTGCTCCTGCATAACAAGGAGTGTCAAAAGCACAGCAGCTGTCTGGAAGGTAGCATGCTCAGGCTTCTTTTGCTTATTAGTGTCCAGCATAACATTAAGTCACCCCTGGGAGATAGCACAGAATCCAAGAAAAGAGACGTA
Source organism: Nestor notabilis (assembly GCF_000696875.1). Taxonomy (NCBI): domain Eukaryota; kingdom Metazoa; phylum Chordata; class Aves; order Psittaciformes; family Psittacidae; genus Nestor; species Nestor notabilis. The sequence goes on from NW_009934404.1 coordinate 7,168, forward strand.
AAAACATAGATTTATAATCTCATTTGTGCTCCCTTAATCACACACCTCATTCGCTTGTATTCACATCAGTCTCGTTTGAAATACCTCAAGTTATCTGGTCCTGCTGTTATCCAAACAGTCTCACCAGTCATGTGGTTAGGAATCATGTCCAAATATTTAATCCAATTGTTAGTCAGGTATTCTATCTAGTCACATCTCACACGATATATTAGTGTAATTTCTTGCTAGCCTTCTGGGGCTGCTCAGTCTGTGGCATATGGTCCTAGGTGGCATCTCTTCCTACCCAGCCCAACAGGCAGAAGTGACACCAAAACCTGGCACAGGGACCATCCACCAGCCCTGCATGGGTTCCTCTGAGTTTACAGGAATAAAATATAAAATCAAATATATATTAAGATGCAATTGAATCTTTGTAATGATTGAAAATCAATTTACTTTCCATGGTGGAATATTTTCTGAGTGGGAGCAGTGGAAAGTCTGTGTATCTCAGCTGATTCCAAGCTGGCAGGAAAGGCTACAAAGGCTTCTCTGCTTTCTCTAGTGGGCCCTCACAGTAAGGGCGCTCTTCAGGCGAGACCTGCTATTGAGAAGTGTGAGCTATTGAAAATATTCAAAATGTTTACATTCTTTAGTGGATAGAAGCACTACTTTATCCTAATCTCTTCTCTAATCACTTGAGTTTGCAGCTGTGCAACAGCATAATCTGTGTAATGTCCACAACAAAGACCCACAGCATTTTAATATAGCAGATTTCAGGGGATATCACAACAGGGGGATTCTGAAAGACCATGTATATTTATTAGATTATATCAATTTTTCTGAGTAGATTTTTCCTCGTTTAAACATTCAAACCTTCCTTCTCATTGCTAAAACTTGTTACTTAAATGCTATATTCCTCTCCAGAATAAAAAGACTCAACAGTATGTGAAAAAACAAGTATTTAAACTATGGCTTGGTTTGATTTTGTTTGTTTGCTTGTTTGTTTGTTACATTGAGCTGTAAGATCTAAAATGACTGATTTTTTTAATGTATTTTTGGATGGGTTTAACTTTGTGTGTTTCCAAACACCAGTTTCTGCTCTGACCAAACAAGGTCATTTTCAGTGTTTTTCCACTTTTGTCTGGCAAATTCCCCTCCTGTCTGCGTAGAAAAGAGACACAGCTAAACCGGATATACTGAGTGTAAAAACAGAATTTGCACGAGAACGACAAGGGCAGAGGGAAGTCTGAAACTAAAATTACTCCAACTGGCTTTTTCAGACTGTGCTTCCAAGGCAACAGAAACCCCGTTATTGCAAGGTTGCTCATTTATCTTGAACAGCTGCCAGGATTTTGATCTAATTTTTAGTTCTGAAGAACTAAAATTATCCCCCTCCTTCTCAAAATAAAACTCAACCAACCAAACACAACCAACCAGATTTTAACTGTATAGCGGCTTCTCTCTTTACCACCAGCAACAAATGAAAACCTGGTTGAATTGTAAAGCTGCCAATGTTAACATTCCTTAATCGGAAGATGTACCCCCAAGCAGCCCATTACAATCATGACAGTTATCAGCTATTATGGGCTAAATTATACACAAAGACCCTGTTACAAGTTTGCAGCCTCACTGAACTGCTGTGCACTTGTGTGACAGACAGGGCCTTGCCTGAGCAGCTATTTATTGGCAGGTCAAAGCCTGCAGGCTGTGTGTTTCTGCGGATCTTTGTATATGTTCACTACTAAGTATTTAGGGGGGGGAAAAAGAACCCAGAGCAAATAGCAAAGACTGCCTCCTGCATTGCTCTACAAACAACCCCAAAACTGACAGTGTTTCAGCAACACTGCTAATGCAGTAAAGCTAATGCTTTGTTGTTATCTGCAGCATCAAGTCTCAGAGCTTTAATATCTAGATATCATTAACACCTTGTCTTAGGATTCAACACCCTCTTTTACACAGCGTGTTTTCCTTCTTTATGGACAAGAACAGTAATGCTCCTTTTCCTTCCCCAGTCCTGCCCCTTCCTCCTACCAGCACCCTGCTCTCATAGAAAACACTCCAAAAATTTCAGTCATCTTCCTCCTCTACTTTTCCTGCTTCTGAAACACAAGAAATTAATTAATGCTCTAAGCTGGCTTTTTTTTTTTTCCCCTTTCTAAACAGCAAATGGGCTTAATGAAGACCCTTAGGTATTTACTTGCTTTACCTGAAGAACCCCAAAGAATAATAATACCTCTAGTTCTACCTCCTCTTTTCCCTTTACTTCCTTATCCTCTGTCACAGCTGAGCTTACTGCAGGGTTTTGGATCAAGTGCCACGGCACAGCTCTATAGGTGATTAATTTTCTGAAGTGGGACTTTGCCATCTCTAGACCTGACATCCACTGCAGCCCTCACACACCTCTTTTTTTGGCTTTGGAAGGGCTTTGCCTGTAACACTCTCAGGGGCCCTAAGCTTTCCCATGTGCAGGAGCAGAGATCTGTAGATAGCTGACATGTGTTTAATCAGGTTTTTTGACAGCCAGTTAGTTAAAACAGTTTTAACAGTCAGCAGCCTCTGAATGGAGACAGGTTTACTGATCATTGACAGAACCCCGTGTCTTCAGGATTCCATGTGCACCAGCAGGCAGCATGCACTGCTGCTTCCACTGACTGCCCCAATCTCCTCTGCCACCCAGTGAAGAGAACAGCTTGTTACTCACAAAAGCATCCTGGTCTCCAGTGGCGTTTCTGGTTCCACACATCATTTGAGAAGGACAACAGTTGTTACCGATGGACATTGGAAGGACCGCTTCCCAAGGAGGCATTTCCTTTGCTGCTGACAGGCGTGAGCCCCGTTTACTTCCCATGCTCAGTGCTGCAGCTGCTGTTGCCTTAGAGATCAGCACCAACTGAAGAAGAATCCACTCTTCCCAGGAAGCAGGGTCTCCTACAGAACAGGTTGGTGCTTGGCTTTCACCATTAAGAAATCTTTATGCTATAGTCATTACAGCCAGGCAAGACAGCCTATATCAAAGTAAGCATCATTTTCTTCTGCAGAGGCAAAAGTGGTAGTGACTGCAGCTTTGAGGCTGGAATACTGCTTGTGCTCTGTGGGGAAGCAAAGCAGAGTACATGGTGAGCAGGATGCCAATACACAGTAGCTCTCCTCAACTGGCTTCCTTCTCAGATAACATGTAAGACATCAGCTCTCCCTGCTCTCCAATTCAGGGTAGTCCCCAAAAGCCCAAAGTCAAACTACTTGTCACTCGCTGTGCCCAAGTCTTGCCAGCACTTAGCGTGCAATGCTTAGGAATCCCATTAGGAAAAGTACCCAACTATCAGAGAGAAGGTGAATGATGTCTCTTTATATGCCTGATTCAGGACGCACTGATGAGTCAATTGTCTACTGCCAAGCACCCTGCATGTGGCCTCTATGTTTCTGTCTGAAAATTATAACTACCTCCTCTGCTTGTCCACAGGAGATACAGAGAGGGAAGTGTCAAAGGCTTTTAGCCCAGTCAGCAGAGGTGAGTCCCATCTTACTAATGCAGCTATGACAATGCAAATCTATGCCTCTCAGGCACTTTTAAGATGTCTGCTGGACTGGCTAGAGCTCTCATATTTGCATACACAATGCATTTTTGATAAATACATTCACAAATGTTAACCTGAAGAGGAATTTTTCTTTGCCTGTCAGCAAAGAGCATCTGGAAATGATCAATATCTCTCTCCACCTTGCCCAAATGTCCTCAGGGAGAAATTAATCTTTTTAAGACATCTATATTGAAATGAAAAAACACTTTTGTAAGCTAGCTGAATTCAGACACTAGTTAAGCTTTCCTGAGAAGAAAGCATAGAGAAGGGAAAGGGATCATTCTTTCTAGGAGTAAAAAACCACAAATCACTTTGCTTATTCTACTGCTAGGTACACAAGAAGGCTTCAGCCCCGATCAAGAATCAGAAGCTCAATGCTATGGCCCCTGGCAGTGTAAATCCACATGTGTGATTACCTTCATTTCTATTACCTACAGTGGGCATCATACACACACAGCAGATTCTTGCAGGAACAAATGCAGCATCTCTAAGGAAAAACGTTACTGGTCTGGGAATAGATAAGTAATGATCAGTGTTGCAATGTACTCTTATTCTCCACCAGCCCTTGTACTTAATATAAGAACCAGTGAATCAATTAATAGAAATAGTAAATCTGCTTATTCTTATAAAAATAGAAGAGCTGCATATTTATCAAACGAAAGCCATACTCAATATAATGGAGAAAAAAAAAAGGTTTTCAAGATGGAACTGAGCTTCTGAAATCAATTATTTCCCAGGTATGGAGAAAGCCAATTTCCCAACTGCTTATATTTCTGGTTCTTAATGCTCAAGTGTGTATGGACATTCTGGAATACAAACACAAACACAGCTCTGATCGAAAACCCTGCAAAGTTTCCTGGGAATTAGTGCTTTATGAAATGTGATAGATTTCAGGTTAATTTCTGCAGAATGAGAAGGAAAAATAAAAATCGAGGTTTGCAAAATATTCCCAACATAAAATGACCACATTATTTAAGCCCCTTCACATTGCTTACTGAACTCTGAATTTCAGCACAATCCATGAAGACAACTGTGTAGCCACTAGCATTACTGTTTCACTGTAGCCCAAGTAGGCAGCAAGTGAAATTGAGCACCTACCATGGAGCATATTCAGCCCTTGGCAACATTCGCCCTTTAAGTAAATCACGTTAAGTATTCCCACAGTGAAAAAGACCATTATCTGTCAGCTTTGTATGTTGCCAAAATCCTGTGACACATTAAATGAGGTCTTCTAATTAAAAGCCTAAACACATACAGTGGATCAGTTCATCTCTAGGATCCCCACTTCTTCTCCCAAGTACAATGCTAGTTTCTTTTCACTCTTTCTAAAGAATGTTGAGGGAAAAGTTGGTTTTAAGAGCTGATTTAACTTCTGAGTTAACTGCAGGGCCTGGCTATTAAATCCTGTCTGGAGCTACCCCAGCGCAGCAGTCACAACAATCCTCAGCAGAAGCCTGCTCCAAGAAAACTTGGACACAGTGCATTGGAGCAAGTTCTATGAGCAGAGAAGCTGCCTTCAGAAATTTTGTCTTTTGCTATAATTCTGTCATTTAGCTTAGAATTTGTTTGGTTCGTTTTGGGTTTGTTTTGTGGTTTTTTTAGTTACATAAAATGCTTTTTTTCCCCCCTGTGGTTGTGCCACAACTAAAGACCCAAAGCAAAACCTGAGATAAATCACATTTTATAACTCCAAATACATCATCTTGAGCCATTTACATCTGTGCTTACACAGAAATGTCTTCTGTATGAACACAAACCTGTGAAACACAGAGCTGCTTGAGAGGGTGATACGCTTGTGAACTCTCTCGTTCAGCTGCATGTTTTTGCTGATTCTTACTGATTCACTAATGTACCAAGTTGCCCACACTGAAGAAGGGCTGGCGGTGCTTGTTGCATTGCTGTCCTCACTTTGAGCATTGTTTTGAAGCTGAGGGCTCTGCCAGGAATGGCGTGGGCCTGGCTGGCCGGCCTGGGGCAGACAATGGGCTGGGTCACCTTGGGGAAGGCACATTCCAGCCTTATTTTTGTAGCCTTCTACGAAAGAAGCTTATAAAGAAGCTTATGAGTCCACAGGAAATCAGATAAATGCAACTTTTGAAAGCTAATTCTTCCCCATTTTCTCATTTTGCAGAAATACGGGAGGTGTGTGAGAGTGTTCTTAAATGCAAACAAACCATTACTCTGTCTATCGCAAGATGATAAACCCCTTGTTCTCAGGCTTTGCTCTACTGAGTTAGAAACTTTGTAACTCAAATCATTAGTTTGTCTGAAATGGAATTTCAGCATGACATTTAATCATTCATTATTTTCATACTGGTTTTCACTGCTTTGTTGCAGACAAAGGTACTTCACTAAAATAATTCTTACATTGATGGATTTTTGAAAGAGAAAAGATTACAGTAACTTTCTCCAGACAGCATTCGAAAATTATGTGAAAATTATGTGCCTTTGTAGTACTAAGAAAATCTAGAACAAGGTATCAAGGAAGCAACCAAAATAGGTGTGTACTGTTTAAAAAGACACTTAATCAAGTATTAGAAAGGAAATTAAAAGAAAATAAGGGTCTATAGTTTAAAGTAGTACTGGAAATTCAAACATTATGCCAGTGGTTAACAAAAGCACCCTCCGCTGGAGTAGCACAGCTGTAAAGCCTGCAGATGAAGCATAGAAGAGCTAAATTATCACAAGGCTTCATTTGCTTAGTGGTCTGTTCGATGATTTTGCCGATGAAGCAGTGCATCTTTCTGCCAACTACATGATACTTTACTGTCTCAACAGCTCTCCCAAGAAGTCCGAGAAAAGGCAGGAAGATAGGGCATTCCCAGCAGGAGGTTTGGGATGATACACACCTGAGATCCTCACAAGGTCAGACCAAAATTCATTTGCTGCTGGCCATGAGCATTCAGGGAGCTCTGAGTTTAGATATACACAGTCTGCATCAGGTAAGTCTCTTGCTTAATGACGTGGGTTCTACTTAATTTATATTGCCAGCTTGAGATGTCAATTGTGCTCTGTGGGGAAATAATGCAATGAACCTATTAATGTTCTAATAATGTAATAATTCTATAGCATGTAACTCTTTGTCTTACATAAGTCTATGTGTTGCTTTATATATGCACTTTGAAAAATTTAAGTTTCTAAAACATAAGCAGTATTTTACTATGTCAAAGATCATGGCAATGCAGCTTATTTAAACTGTCAGAGATACATCTTACTTACAACTACCCAGTAGGAGCCATGTGCAAAGGTTCCTGTGAAAAGAAGTCATTAACCATACGGAAAACCTTAGATCTTGTTTTTTAAAAAAAATCTGTATTCCTAACTATTAAAATAGTATGTTTCCAAACAAGCCTTTGCCGTTGCCAACCTTACAAATACATTAAATAACACAACTCTTTGAAACATTTTGGACAATATATAAGCTCTTAGTCTCACAAATACAATTTTATCAGTCCTAAGGAAGGCATTTGTTTATTTATTTAAGCATCTTCTAATTACAACAGAAAATGACACTTTTTCTAGACCAGAAGCCTTAGAGAGATTTTTTGTGAAACCCTTCTTTAGGTTTGTATAAAGTAGTTATGATCTTTCCTCTGAAAGATGTGAAATTAGTCTCTCATATTACAGATTTACAGGATGGCTGGAGTTTGAAGGGATCTCTGCAGATCATCTAGTCCAACTCCCTGCTTAAAGCAGGGTCACCTAGAGTAGGCTAGACAGGAACACGTCCAGGAGGGTGTTGAGTATCTCCAACCTCGCCAGGCAGCTTCTTCCAGTGCTCTGCCACCCTCAAAGAAGTGTTTCCTCATCTTCAGATGGAACTCCCTGCGTTTCAGTTTGTGCCTGTTGCCACTTATCTTGTTGCTGGGCTCAAATGAAGAGTCTGGCCCCATTCTCTTGAAACTTGCCCTTAAGGTATTTGTACGCATTGATAAGATTCCCACTCAGTCACCTTCTCCAGGTTGAACAGGCCAAGTTCTCTCAGCCTTTCCACAAAAAAGAGAAGCTCCAGTCCCCTCATCATCATCATAGCTCTCCGCTCGACCGAGCTGCTTCCCAACAGAAAGGCTCTCCAATTACTTTTGTTGGGAACCTGCTGCTTGGGGGGAGGTGTTGCTTGATTGTTTGGGCTGTTTTGAGGAGAGTATGTTAATCATCTCCTGGTAAGACCTGTGGTTTAAGTTTAATTTCCCATTACACTTTTCTGGGGTTACCCTGTATTAATTCTGTATTTGTTTTCATATCAGTCCATCTACAGCAAGAAACAGATGGTGGGAGAAGTTAAGCAAAGGGATGGGGAATCAATGTTTGCTCCAAAGAATAAGTTCACCTTGTTAGAAGACAGCAAAGTGGAGTCCCTGTGTTGCTGCTCACCCTTACAGCACAGCCAAGATGTGATTTATCTTTTGAAGCTACCAACACGAAAGCATTCTAAAGACGAAGAGCACTTCATCTTCTAAATGAAGAGCACTGATAAAATTATTTGATAAGGACCAAAAATGCTTATCTCCATTCATTGAATTCATTGCATTCTTCTGTCAATCCACCTCCACAGGTCCTGGCTTCCCTGAAAATTCCTGCTTTTTCAGAAGTGCCCTGAAGAAAATAGTTCAAAGGAACCAGCAGCACAAACCCATTCCAATCTCTGGTGTGACTCTGCCTTCCAGGTCAACTGATCTTTGTGCATTTCTATCAGCAACACGAGATCTGTGGACTCCTCTAAAAAAACCTTGCTCCTTTTGGTCTATGATACTCTATGCATGAAGAACTAGCCCACTGGAATCTCTGTGTCTCTGTTATTCCCATTATTTCCTAGTTCCTAATTATATGACTTACAAACTTTTAGATAGCAGAAAACTACCACCAACACATTTGACTCAGGAACAGAACCATTCCCTATGTCCCACGGGAAGCCTCCTGTGCAATGAAAACACTGTGTTTCTTTCAGCAATTTTCTGTATTTTGCCAGCAGTTTACTCTGCAGAAATCCTGCTTTTGTTTCAGTCTGGACATTTGAGATGACTGCAGACTGCCCAGATAATTGCCGCCTCCCGTTGCTCTTCACCTTAGTCAATGCATCCAGAAAACGCCTTTGGCAATGATAGAATCAGATTTCTTAGCAAGGTGCTCCATTTGCCCAAAGGCTTTCTAAACACACCCCATGCTAGTCTTTTTGAGATGCTTTTTCCTCTGTAACATTTGCCCTTCTGTGAACTAGAGAAGTCAGTGTCCCCTTCTGAGCATGCCTGGGCAGCCATTCCCACTCTGCTGCTGCTACAGCAACCAGCCAGTCAACAAGATCATCTCCATAGGGCACCGGTACAACCATGTTTTGCCCAGGCCTGATGGTGCTGGGATTTTTCCAGCTATTTGGAAACCAAGCTTTCAGATTTTTCCAGGCTAATAAGTAATTGTGGGTGTTCTTAAACATTTTCTTTCAAAATGGAAGTGCTGCACAGCTGTAGCCATTGCTGGGGTTCCCTTTCGACTGGTGCAGCCATTTATCCTTTAAAAACTCACACTTCAGCTGTAATGAGCTTCCACAGTTTTAAACCAGTCCTGCATTGTTCTCACATCAACCCCATGCCCACAGCCAAAGCATCTGTGATCAGCAGGCAAAGGGGGTTGGAATTAGAAGCAAGCTAAGATCAAAACAGGCACAAGACCCCTTCCAGACTGAAAAGAAAACCCAAATTCTATCATCCTGCTGGTGACTGAAAGCGTTACATCTTTTCACCCACAATCTGCCATGGTTTTGCAACATTAGCAAACTGGCTTCCTGTCACCACAGAAAGTCAGCCAGCACCACACAGCTTCTGCTTCTCTCTGCTGATAAAAAAACATCCTCCTCCACCGATTCCAGGTTCACAATAAAAATCACCCTGTGTGGAACACACTGCATTTCCCTGGATTAACTTCCAGATTGGCAGCCATCTGTAAATGAACCCGGTTCTTCAATAGTGTCAGTATACATCAAGCTGTCACACAGGAGGGATGCTTTAAAACAAACTCCACTAGCATTTCTTGGAGGAACCATTGCCTGCCATGAAAGCCATTATTCTCCACAGCTATACTTCTATTCTGATGTGAATACTGCTTTTCCTGATCATCCTGGCTTTCTTGGAAATCCGAATACAGCTGCTGTTGTGCCAGCATCTGGAGGCAACACAATGGGTTCACTGCAAATTAATTGCCTTCCAGGCACCATTTTTTTGATCTTTAATTTTTAAAAATAATGTTCTTAAATCAAACGTGTATGTATTTTTACTGCCTTTTTTTCCCCTGTTACACATAATGATGATCATTAGATTTGATTCATCATAAAAACAATGTGATGATGAGTTAATAGAAGGCTAATTTTCAGAAGCAGTCTTCCCCACTTGCCGGCGGGGGTGTATGTTCGCTGTCACTATCTCCTCTTGAAAGACAACCCAGGATAAACTGTTCTTTAGTTAAGAGATTTAAACATCTGAGCCATCAGTTTAAGTTTAGTAAGTGTTCACTCACGCATTTCACAGCTCCTGATGCAGTATCTCTACGATATGGCAGAGCATCCCTACCAAAACCCAACCTTCCAACAGCAGAACCAGGCCACCCAGGTAACCCGGCTTCAGATATGCCCTCACAGCCTTGTTTCAGATGTCTTACTGAAAAAGCAGCACAGTTGGTTTTGTTATTTCTCCTGAACAGGGAAGCGGCCACAGTCACTGCTTACAATGAAGATTTCCTCAACCTGTAAGTAATACTATTAATCATTCTTCTCCCAGATAAGCCACACTGGTTTTCTCCTTGGAAATCGAGCATCAGATGGTGTTAACTTCAAGACAACTGGCTACTACATATATCATACAACCTGAAAATAAAGGGAGTGGTTGGCATGGTAACTTCGTGAGCTGCCCTGTAGAACAGCAGAGTAAACAATACAAGGACAAAACCCTCCTTGGTCACGGCAGTTGTGTGAATTCAGCCCATTTCCAGAGCTGGTGACATTAACCTTCAGTTATAACGCTCTTCAAGGAGTACTTCAGTAGCAAAGAGAACTATTGTAAGACGTTTCAGGCAGTCCACTGAACCAAGTACTTAATGTCAAATCCTTCAAATTTCTTTAGATTTCACTCATCCCACATAACCCTGGAATAAATTATGTAGATACAGGATAGCAGAGGTAGATGCTCAAAAAGCATATTCCTAGACATACTAAGATCTGCAACTTGCTGCCTGGATGCAAACCAAACCTTTGGGAAACTTAGCAAACATCAAGATTTTCATATCTGAGCAGGAGCTTGCTGCTATTCCCTACCTTCAAGCTCTCTATGTCAACTGCAGTACAAACACATTCCTGTTCAAAAACCAGGAGCATAAGCATTCTTTTTTTCTACCACATTCTCTGAAGATTAGCACCTTCAACCTGGCTACATTAGGACCACAGACACTGGGGGAAATAAAAATCCCACAGATTAGCAAGCCTTTCTGCATAGAGACTTCACGTTCAGCGCCTCAAGAAAAACATCCCCCATTTCTTTGTAAGCAAAGCTCACAGAAACAATTCAATCTCAGATGACCAGGACCTAGGGACCAGTTACCTGAGTAGTCTGCGACAATCCACATTCTTTCAGGAATGCTGCATCACCTGCATAGAGACAGCTATTCCTGAAAGAGAACCCACTGCATTCGATAATTTTTAGGATAAGTGTTACACACTGTTACTAGAATGAAGGAGAACTTACATGAGCATTCTAGATGAAGTGCAGTACAGGTGTTTATACCCGCTCGACAAAATGCAGATGTCCACAGATCCTGAAATGATATGCTGCACTAGCTGTCCACCTAGTTAAAGCTCCGTATTAGCAAGCAGTTGTATTTGATTGCTGCAAAGGGGTCTTTATCCCAACTGGAATTCAGCAGGGTCATCATTAAGGCTTCTCCTTGCATCTCAGAGGCCATTTCTGCTCTGCTCCGCTCCCTGCTAGCCTAGTCCCTGATAATTTGTATTTACACTAATAGTTTAACTACATAAACTTCTATTAGTATGCTCAATCTCACTGCAGATTTCTTAAAACACAGAAGCTTTACTTGAAAATAAGCCTAGAGAACCATGCGCACACACAGTTGTGCTGGTACTTTTTCATATAGAGACCCCAAGATCCATGCAGCAGCATATCAAAACCACAACACATCCTGGCTAGAACCTTGAGATTACCAGCTGTTTGTACTGAAAGAAATACAATGTGGCAGTAAAGAGATTCTGTCACAGCTTTGTCCTTATTTTTTCCCCACATAAGTAAATAGATTCTATTTTCAATTTTAGGAAGAATACAGCAACTGCTTCAATTCTTCCTGCACAACTCAGTCTCATGTTTCATGGATGCAGATCCCATTATCAAATATTAAACTCCATTATTAAGTCAATTTTTCTTTTCAGTTTGCAGTTCTATGTTTACTACAAACAAAACCCTGAGGAATCTGTTGAGTCACAAGAAATACATCACTGAAATACATACAGTACAGAATTCATCCCTCCTATTCACCAAGCATGCAATGCAGTATTTACACACCACATATGTCTTCAAATGCAGTTTTATTCCAGTGATCTATTTGCAGTCTTTACACACATTTCAAAACAGTATGCAAACATATCACAGGACAATACTTAAAGACTCTTTAGTTATAATACTCCTTTATAAAAGGTTTTGACACAATGGAAAAGTCAGTCCAGAAAAAGCTCACGTTACCAGGTTTCTTGATAAACAAAATTCCACGAAGCCCTGTAACCTGCATGAGCACAAGTATCCACCACAATGGATCTCTCTTCTAAATCTCTCTTTTAAATAAACAAGTTTACATTGTTGTTCAGTAGACAAGTTTCTATCACGACACTGTCCATTTAACTGTGCTTTCCAAAAGGCAAGCATACTACAGAAATGAAATTCCCTACCCAAGAGGAGAGAGAAATTCGGTAAACATGGATTTGTTTCCTATTCCAGCAGAGGAATCTGAGTTCACTGAAGTTCTCATTACGGCAATATCCAACACACCCTGCTCATGACTTCTTCTTCTTCTTTGTCTGCTCCCCAGAGTCTAGTTTACGTTTCTTGGCAGAAGCTGGTTCATCATCTTTTTCGCCATCTTCAAATAAAAGACAGAGTTAATCAAGTCAGCAAATCATCCTCATCTCAGAACAAGTGGCTTAGCCACATCTGAGATGCCTGGGAAAAAGACATAGTAGTATTATCTGACAACATCCTCGTTTATGGAATGTGGACAGAATAGAATGATTACTTGTTATTCCTACCACAGGCCATTGAGGATAACTAACAAGAGGCTCTGTTATGCTACTATACTGTACCTGTTCTAAAAAACAGCCCTTATTATTTGAATAGGTAAGACAAAAGGTTAGAAAAATACATTTTAGAAGTAATGTCCAGATCAATTAACAGTTTATCTTCTTAGTCTCTGGATGAAGGCTAAGAGAAATATGTAGGAGAAAACACTAAAAAGCATCCAGAAATGGAGCAATACAGACAGAAAAACTGCCCTGTGAAAGAACACCCCCAACAACAAAAGGGCAAGACAGAAAAAAACCCTTTCTTCGCTGATGACTTTGCTGGTTGTCAGCAAATACAAAACATTATCATGTGTTCTGAAAGCCCAGAATTTCTGCTTCTGGTTTTGTTCTCTTGATTGTTACTGGCTAATATCTTTCTGCAGATAACATAACATAACATAACCGCCCTCCTGTCAAGCATCTCTTTACTTCTGAGATTGCCATTACAGCTGGTACCAGGATGACGAGTGATGAGGACAGTAAATATTTTCCTCAGTAATCTGTCACATGGGCATTTTATTTAACTCCACTCTCGGCCCTTAAGTTTTGCAAACATCATAAAACCAATCAGACCTAAATCTACACCCAGGGCCAAGGCAGCAGTGCTTAAGGAAGCCCTCACATCATTTTGTTTTAGCAGTACCATAACTGAGCCTGTTTCATATAACTACAGCTCAAAAGACTCTTGAATCACAGAATCATTTAGGTTGGAAAAGACCTTAAGACCACCGAGTCCAACTGTAAGCCTGATGCTGAAAAGTCCGTATTACCATTCCTTCCCAAAACATTTACCCTGCAGGATGCTCTCACAGACTAACACTGAGGTAAAGCCCTGCACAGCACTGGATTTCCACTGACTCTATCAAGCCTGTGTCCACCATCCAGCCCACATCCACCATTTGAACAAGATGATCATCGTAGGTCCCTTGCGACAGAACAATTCCATTCTCCTGTGGTTACCATGCCCAAAAAACACTTCCTCCAATATAGGCAAAAATTCTATAGCGGAGGGGTCCCTGCTGTCCCACTGGTGTTGAGACAGGGAGTCAAGATAGAGACAAAGACTCGCTTCTACAAACGGCAATGGACGGGGCGCAGGGATGTTGCTGGAGGGGCTGTGTTGGTTCTGGGCACACCAACCCCCCCACCCCCCCAGCCACTGGACCAGCCGGCAGCACTTCATACAATCACAGACTGGTTCAGGCTGGAAGGGACTTTAAAGCTCATCCAGCTCCAACCCCCTGCCACGGGGAGGGACACCTCACACTAGCCCATGTGGCCCAAGGAGAGCTCCCAGCTCCGTGCAGGGAGGGCTTCACGCACACACGCGGTAAACACGCGTTCCGCGCCGGCACCGCTGCCCTGCGCCGCGCCGCGCCCTCACCCGACTCGAGGTGCTCCTGCTCCTCCGGCGGCAGGAACTTGGCCTTGCCC
>NW_009934405.1:0-19489 GCF_000696875.1 Nestor notabilis
CTGCTGTAGCTGAACCCAGGACAGTGAGAAAAAAGGTGAAAAGGAAAGGGGGGAAAGGAGGAGAGGAAGAAAGAAAGAGTGAAAAGGAAGAAAAGTGGTAGGGGAAAAGACAGAGGAAGGTGGAGAAAGGGAAAAGAAGGAAAAGGAAAGGAGGGAGAAAGACTGAGGAAGTGAATGCATGACTAGAGGTCTAGTTGAGACATGATGTAAATCTGTACAGCTTCAGGTCTCACCTGTTTTAATGTTTATGTACTTCTTGTATTTCAAATGTATTTCTTTGTAGATCCTGACTGTTCTTTTCTCTAGTGCACCAGTTTCTTATCCTTTTAAAATCGGTACACATATTAAGGCATTTCACTTATTAGTCACCAAGGAAAGGGAATTCTTCCTACTGTGAAAGCAAGATGTCATTTTGATTAATTCTGCCTAGAATACAAATTGCATGTAGGCACCTTCTTCATTTTTCCTCAGTCAGCTAAGCATCATCTATAGTTTTACCAATGAAGGCCGGTCATGGGGAGGCGTCCTCATTTAGCCTTCCATGGTGTTGTAGAATAAATTGTTTCTTTCATCACATCTTTTTACAAAGTGTTGGCTTAGAATATAACCTGACAGAAAATTTAGAATGAGTTCTGGTTAGCCCAGTACAAGTAATTGCAAACAAGGAAATATCTTTTTATTTTCATTATATATTCATGCTGCTAAATCTCACTTAAATTCTACCTTAAGACTGTTTTTGAGACTCAGGTGTTGCATGAGCCTCATTCCACCTTACAGCACAGATATTAATTCCTTTCTCAGTGCTAACAGTTCAATTTACCACATTTTAAATATATTATTTATAAAATGGATTCCTTCATATATTTATCTTCATAAACACATGCGAATGCACACACATTTATAAACTTAGCAAATGCCAAATATTAAAGGAAATATGTATTGATTAATTTTTAAGCGTGTCCACAAAGCAGAGTTTCAAGAGCAATTAATTGATAAAAAGATTAAGACTTGAGAAGACAAAAGCAGAATTTAGAAAAGATGTGTCAAAAAGGAGTAAATAAAATAATTCTCACAGACTTTCATGTGGGTGGACCATGGCCCGGGGCACCCCATTTCCACCTCTTTCTCCTCCAAAAAAAATCTCTTCTGAAAGCAAATATATACCTTAACAGAAATCAAGATTCAGCATGTGTCCAGTGACGTAGCATGAATATTTTACTAATGGCATGGTTGAACAAGATCATCACATACTGGTTTACTTTTGCTTTTAATAAAATTTAATAAATTTTGTTTAAACTGTGCAAATGTTAGAAGACGTTGTAATTGGCATTTGAAGAAGGTTATTCACAAATTAACCATATAAAGACATGGGATGATGGGAAAGAGGCAGAGAAATGAGAACAGTACAAAGTACTGCACTAAAAGACCTAGGGTTTACTATCTTCCAATCCTAATCATTTTCTTTTGTTCAAAGTGTGGGGAACAGTGATCATTCAAAAATAAATGAACGCAGCAACTGTCATATATTTTTGTGATGAAATGGTCATGGCAACATTCACTGCAACCCTATAATTCCTTATTGTACTGAGAAAGCAAAAATGATAGTGCCTGGCATAATTATGACAATTGTGTTTCTTCAGTCAAGTATTAATTCTGAAGCTTTTCATAAGGCTTTTTTTTTTTTGTCTTTCTTTTTTTTTTTTTACCAGTGAGTAATGTCCCAGACCATACAAATCCTCTGTCTCCATCACCTCTTTAGATCAAGATATCTGTTGGGACACAGTTTATATTTAGCAATAATAATAATGTGTATAGTCACAGGAATCCATGAATGAACATGGGCAGACAAAGTTTTCCCCTACGATCATGCTTGCCTGGGCAAAGAACCTGAATGTAATAGAGCTACATAAAACTCTTGTGCTACATGTTTTTTGAAAGTCAGGTTTTTTTCAGCATAGAGAAGATGGCATGTGTAGATAGATATTTTCAAACATACTCTCATTAAGACACCAAAAGTTAGTTGGAAATGGTTTCCCTCCCCTTACTTACCATCTGTTATCACAGCATTTCCATAACCTAAACCCCAGCAGACTGAGTACTGCTGGAAAATAACTCTGTCCTTGAAGGTGTAGATTTTACTCCCTGCCAAATAAAATAAATAAAAACCAAAACAATAAAAGCAGCTTCAGACCTCACCCTGTACATCTGGATTGAGGATATTGGCAGATACTTCATAGGGGTGCAGAGCACCAGTAGCCTGCTGTTATTTTCACGACAATTGGAATTGCAGACCCTAATTTGGAGTAATAGTGTAGTGTCATAAAGGCAAATGCTTTTTGGGTTTGGTTACAGCACTTCAGCTTTCACAACATGTGACCCCACCCACACAGAGACAGTTTCATCTTACAAAAATGGTGATAAGCCCTATTACCTGCATAACTGTGTCTGTAGACATCTGCATGGCTTACATTTCCAGATTATGTTCTGGCAACAGTCCTTCTAGATGAAACCCTGTCCCCTTCAAGGCTTAACTATAACTTCAGCAATTTCCTTGTCAGCTCTCTCCTTAGACAGTCTACCTTCTAAGACCAGCTCTTTTCCTTGGTATCACTCCTTTGTGGCCTCAAGTCCCTTTCAGTATTTTGCTTCAGTACCCTTCCCAGTGGTCTCCAACCCTCCAGTGTTAACTCATTCGACAGTAATGGCAGACAGCATGAGGACCATGTTTAATATGGCAAAGTAAACCCTTCTGATCTCACCATCACTTTCTTAACAAGGGGCCCTTTAACGGTTGAAAAACACCCTAACATTAAAGAAAAACAAACAAATATCTTCCTTGAAATTTTACTAGCTCACTTAGTGGTGGTGACGGATGGAAGATTGATACCACTGGAGAAGAGAGTTTTCAGTGATGCATGAACAGGTTCTGATTAGGCACTAACTTTTCTGCCTCCTGTGCCACCCCCCCAGACCTCCCCTCATGAATACAACATGGTGCTCCATCACCTGGACAGACCACCTTGAAGGACAGTGTAATCCCCATGCCAAATTAATACTTAGGTTCTGAGCTGACGCTGCCAAGAGTAGTGCCAGTCCTGATGGTCTTTGTAATGTAGATACCTGCCACCCACTGAGACCCAGACTGAGAGACCATCAATTCATAAATTTATTCTATTTATTTTATGACATCACGTCAATTAAAGTTCTATTCCAAAACCTCAGGTTGTAGCTGAAAATACCTCCAGGCAATACCTTCACATTTAAATTAAAAAAATATCTCACTTCATCTGGATTCTTCTGTTCCTCCTTCCCCCTCATTATAGCTCAGAAATGACATACAACAGTTGAAGGAATATAGAAACAAACTTAAAATCACCACTTTAGACATTATCCCAGCAGGTGTGCATGTTTTACTTGAAATTTATGTGAAGTAGTAAATATTGCTAACTCAGCTCTTCCCATCTTGCTGCAAACACTTTCTGGCCAACTTGTATGCAGCATCCCATTGCCACTGGTGATAGTGGACATGGCTCTCAGAACCCACTATGGTAGACCTGAAAGAGCTAACACTTTCTAGTATTTCTTCCCTGTAATGCTTTAATGTTTTCATAAAACTTTTATATTTTTTCTGTTTGACTGTGTATTAGCAATCAGCAGAACAAATATTTTTGTAAAGTATTAGTTTGGGTCCCTTTCTGTTCAGATGCAAATCACTTGGCCTAAATAAGCAGTCTGTCACTGCTGAATTTCATTACTCATTTCCTGTCATTAAATTAGATGAGATCAATAAACAGAAACGGAAAGACAGTTGGCCAGATTCAGCACTCTGGTGAAACTCATCCCCAAATGAAAGAGTGAAGAGAGCCTGGTCATTCACTGTATGTACTATGAGTCTTTTTTGTTCATTGTGGAACAAGTATGGGTGGATTGTTTTTCTTAATCTCTTCTTAGCCTCATTCTTCCCACACGGGTATCCCTGTCAGACACATGACAGGAAGTACACCTAGACACCAGCCAGGTTTTTAAATAAATGAGAAGAGAATCCAGTCACACAGAAAAAGCAAGACAAATTAATGACATTTCAATGAAACATGATAGTCACTCTGTCCTAATAAGGCCAGAGAGGAGAAAACATTCACAAAGACAAGCACCAAGCAGCCTACACAGACTTCGAAGCTATTTTCTCTGCAAGGGTATCCTATTCGGCACACCCCACTAGTGCCTATTCTTTGAAGGTGCTGTCCCCCATGTCCCTGTCTCCCTGCTTTCCTCCCCAAGATTAGGCAGTTTGGTTAAGCAAAGTGAGTGTGTGAGAAAAGCTAAAAAAGTGAAATACAAATCAGACTGCAATTGACATTTTGCCCTGAATCTGATCCTATAGTGCTTGGGTATAGTGATACAGAAGAGACTATTATTGTAGTGGGAGCTGGCACCAGCTCCTGTATGCAAGTTGCCTAATGCTTTCCATTATAAGATTACTGCAATCAGTTTTTGAATAATGTTAACACCTCTATTGTTTGTCTGTGAAATCTGGCAGAAGCAGGGATTGCCTTAGGGCCAGTGTCATGCCTTTCACTGGTACGGTTGATAAATTCAGATTTGGACAAGTAATAGGAGTGTTGAAAATAATTTTTTTACTGTATTTTCCACAACCCAGAGTTATTTTGGCAACTGGCTAAAACACCCAGGAATTTGATGCATCTGCCTTCATGCTGCACCTACAACATCTCCATGAATGGCTAAATCTTGGGTTGGTCCAGACAAAACAGCACTGCCAGTTCACCAAGTGTAATAGGTACAGGATTATAACGGCTAAGGTGAGAGCATGGTATGGTGGCAGCTACATCAGGAAGTGAGAGAGGAAGAACAAGTCACTGCAATGAGAGATCTGGAGTGTGGGAGCAGTTGACGAAATAAAAAGATGGAAATGAAAGGAAGAGGGAGTGTTATGGGAGAAGATGTGATGAAGACATAACTTCAAAGGAAAATTAACTCAAAGAAATAGGAGTCACTACACATCTCCCTCAAATGCTCACCCAGTTCACACAGAGAATTACTTTTTAAAAGAACTGAATAACCTGTTTCTGTTCGATGACACTCAGATGGAAATTGCTTGTGGTTTTATGCCTGGAGGTCAAATTTTATCAATGGAGAACAATAAATGATTAAGTAGACTTTTTTTTTGCTACATTTATTAATTAAAAGCCCACACCTAATGTGAAATTATGTACATAATGACAGAAAGCTGCTATTTTAGTTCACATATGAAGGTTTCCAAAGGTAGAGAAACAACAAATTTACAATTGCTTTCTGTAAACCTATGTATTGCAGACTTTATGATAGGAAAGCATTTACAGTTTTTACAAGAACCCTTTTTCAATCTGGAAAACAAGTTAGCTCCTAGTCATGCTGATGATGCCAGAACTTAACCTGATACACCGAACAAATTTGGACCTAATAAAAAAAAAAAAAAAAAAAAGAAAATACATAAAGGAAATAAAGCATATCTCCACATATGTGGTCATATTTCCCTTCATTGGTATACATTTTTGTGCTTAAAGGCAGATCCAAAACAGCAACAGGGAGCAATGGGGAGAAAGAGAGGAGCACAAGGTTTCTAGAAAGCAGTGAACTGTGAGGCAGTCATATTGCTGATAGAAGGTAGAGGCAATGGCAAACCCTCAAGGCATCATGAACTAAGCACAACTTGACAAGAAAATGGGAAGCAGGGATGGAATCTGGCCTGCTCTGAACTAGGCAGAACTGCTGCTTTTAGCTCAATTAGCCATGTAGCTGAACATCTTAGCACAGCCCCGGGGACTCACATCCACCTTCAGCCTACATGCAGTTTTCTAGCTTTTTTCTTCCCAACATCCGAACAAGCACTGTGGTTGTGCTTAGAGTGTTCCCAGGCCCAGCACTCTGGCACGCACTGCTTGTCTGCAACTGTCTTCAAAATTCAGGAGCTCCAGGACTTCCACTGTGTATTTCCCAGAGTCACTTATGGAGTTGTTATAACAGAAGTTATAGTAATTGAGTGTTACATCTGGCTTAGCTAAGATTTCTACATACGATGATAGCCTGCAGTAAGATTTTGCAGTTGTTCAGCATGGGTTGAACACAAAGCATTCTGACAAGGCAGAAGTAACAGCAGCCTGCTTTGGCACAGGAGAGGAAAACTCTGCTCCTATGGTTTCTATTTCACCTTTAGACCCATTTTTATGAGGATCTCAGACTCAGAATGCTGCATGCACACAGATTCAAACAAATCTTGTGAGGCCTTCTGAGCTTCCTTGGTTTAACAAAAGGGAAGACTTCTGCAAATAAGAGTGTGGAAATTAAATGTTCCCATTATGGCTGAGACTATTAGGATTACCTCTGTGATTACTGTTTACTCATTTCCCAGCAATGTTTACATAGTTATTTCAAGGCAATGCTCCAAACTTTTTTTTCCAAAGGGCCATGTTAATATAACTTTCTGAACTACTCTTTTAGTTAGTATACACCAATGGCTGCACAAATATTTGACAATGTAGAGGTAAATTCTTTTCACAGAATCATAGAATGGTTTGGGTGGATAGTCCCAACCCCACTGCCACAGGGAGGGGACACCTTCCACTACACAAGGTTGCTCAAAGCCCCAGGTTGCTCCAAGCACCTGTGTCCAACCTGGCCTTGACCCCTGCCGGGGGTGGGGCAGCCACAGCTTCTCTGGGTAACTTGTGCCAGTGCCTCACCACCCTCATAGTAAAGAATTTCTTCCCAGTGTCTGACCTAAATCTCTCCTTTTTCAGTTTAAAGCCTTTCCCCCTTGTCTTGTCACTACATACCCTTGTATGTTTCCCCTTTTCCAGTCAGTGGGAACTTCACCAGACCACCACAGATTCTTAAATATGATGGGTAGTGTCTTAGACACTTTATCTACCAGTTGCCTCAGGACTGGCAGATGCACCTCATTAGGTCCTATGGACTTGTGTACCTTCAGATTCCTTAGATGTTCTTAAAGCTGATCTTCTATAGTGGGTGCTTCTTCATTTGTATGTGTTTGCATAGAGGCATTTAATTTGGGCCCCCAGTGAAGACAACTTATGGACTGGAGTGGCAGGGATTTCTTTGTGCTGGTCTTCAAAAAAAACTGTGATCCCTCTCCAGGTTCTGGGATTTCCCACTGGCACCAAACTGTTAGGAGTGGGATGGGTACCCCTGGCAACTTTAAAGCCCTCTTCAACAGCTTGGCAAGCCTATGACTGAAGATGCTCTTCCCTTTCTCTTACAGGTGGACCCCACATGAAACAGCAGCAGCAAATAATAATGGACTGGACAAGGCTTGTTAATCTGTCAGTGACATCCCTGATATGAGCCCCTGGTAAGCAGTACACCTCTCTAGAGAGGGCATCAGGTCAGAAAATATGTGCCTCCGTACTATGTAAAATTCCACAGTATTTTTAAGTAGACTTGGAGAAGATACTGTTCATGTCCCCCTCAGAGTTGTCTTAAGGTATTGCATTTTAATTGCACTGCAGCTTTGATGAGTGGGGGGTTTTTTGTGTGTTTTTCTGTGTATTCTCTTGAAATATTACCAAGCGCTACTTTCAACACTATGCCATGCTGTGTTGAAAAATTTTCCTATTCTATCCCATTTTAAGAAAGAGTAAAGCAATAGTATCTGAGACAGAGCCTTCAAAGCTAATGGAGTTCATTCATCGGGCTTTAAATTATACTAATGTTAAGATTTGCAAGTTATATTTTAAGTCCGTACAGTATCTTGAAAGGGTGTTCTGGAAAGAGGAAAAATCACGGCAAGGTATAGCTGTTCCTACAAGATAAATTGTTATTCTGTAATAGACTATATAATGTAATTCTTAAAAGATTGTGTACAACAAAATAAAAGAAACCCCAAACCCACCAAATCCAAAACCAAAAAAACCAATTTGTTAAAATACACATTAATGACAGTTTCACAACTTAACAAACCAGTAATTTTTACGATTTTAAATTAATTCTTTCAGAGCCTACCGGGAGAACTGAATCAGTTATGATGTGGAAATAATGCTCATATAAACACATTTAGCTTTAGGGAAAAGGCTTGCTCATCTCCGCATTAAAGGTAGAATGATTAATACTTTAGCTATTGTTTTAATACCTAAAGGGCGACGACTACTATTTTCCCATTAAATGTTAGTACTGACTCAGCGTGCAGTTATATGAGGTGTTCCTCTTTGGATGTGTCAACTGAAAAGGGAGCCTCCTGCAATTGCAGTGCAACTCTGAAGTTGGAGTAGATGGAAAGAGGCACGTAGTCAGAACCTGATAATGTCAGCAAAAATCTTCCTGTTTTTTTCCTATCAGTCTATCTTCCCTTTAAATGTCAGGTTTGGTTTAAGATTTTATTATTTAATCATACGTTATAGTCACAACTGTTAATCTTCTCTCTCACCAATACTGTATACTGCTAGGTGTGTGATATACTGGGAGAAACCAGAAAAATCTCACCATTGATGCTTTCTAGGTGCAGACGTGCATTTTACAGAAGTATAGTTTAGCATTTTGGACACTGAAAGCTAAAGTTCATTTAAAGTGGATTTCTTGAGAGAAAGGAGGCAAAGGAAAAGCACTTTCAGCTCCCTCCAGTACACATTGGTTGGTGTGGTAAATGTTTCCCTACCACAAGAGGCAGTCCCAGACATGAGGTTTCATAACCTCTTGCCAGCCCTTCCTCACTAACCAGATCAGTCCTAAATCCTTCTATACACATTTTTAATCTTGGATTTTCAGTTACTTAAAATTTTCCCAAACCAATTCACTTTGGGATGAAACACACTGTGCCTACTTTCTACCAGAAGGTGATTTCTTCTTTAGCTTAATTGCAGCTGAGCAAGTCTCATTTATGTGTATTTGCACTCTCAACTCACATGCTTTCCCCATGCTCCAAGTAAGGTCTTGCACTTGTGTAGCTAGAAATCACAATCAAAGCAGTAACTTTTGCATGTGGATATATGTAAATGTTCCTGCACGTCCTATCAACATGAATGCTAACATATAGCACTACAAGTTTCATGGGACGCCTCAAGTAAACAGTGTAACGGATATGCACCCTAACAATGCCAGGAATAAAAGAATACCCTAAAATTGGGGGGGAAGGGGGAAACTAAAAAGAGATAGGAGAGATAATGAACGTAGTCCAGGACTGTAAGGCACTCAGTACCAAACAACAACTCTGTTGAGCAGTATGTGAATTTATGTCAGGTTCTCAAAAGTGAACATAAACACTGTACCTCAGTTGTTTACCTCAATGAGGATCTCTCTGCACAGAAGAGCTTCCTGTTACTGCCCAGACTTACTGCTGTTTGCCAACAGATAGGTCTACATATACATACATATATACCAATATAGGCATATGTACAAATGCATACGTATACTATATACATGTAAAATACATATTAAACATATTTTTTCTATTACATATAGTGCACAATCTATCTAGACATGTGTGTATGTATATATGAATAATCACATATTCTTTTTTTATATATTGATCCCATAAATTCAGAGGATTAGGACTGAGCAACCTGAAATACAGCACTTCAATCCACGCCCAGATCTCTCTGTGATAAATAGGCTTCTCAAAAAAGTTGAGCTGTTCCCCAGGAAGAGACAGCTTAAATTACTGAACATGGCCTTTTTTTTTATCTAGCCAGACCACAAAATCCTTTCTCAAGAAAAAATGATCTCATATCTTATTAACACAAGCACAAAGTGAATGAGCTACACACACCCCAGCACACACACACATATACTAGCACACGTATACAAATGCAACCAAACAGCCAAGCAAAACCTAAGAGACAGACTTTTAGGAACAGCACTTCCAAGGAAAGGTAACTAAATATGGATTTTTGAATCTTAAGTTCTTTTCTTAAGTTAATGTCTGATAATAGTTCTTCAAGAGATCTCAAAATTACATAAGAAATTTGAAGACTTGTTCTATACTATTTTTTTACTTCTCTTGTTTGAATCTAACACACAAAATCTGTTAAAAAAAATGGATCTAAAAATCCATATTTGTCATCTCCTTGAGTTGCTTAGAGGAAAAGCTATTCAATATTTTCTTTTAAAATACTCCATTAGAACAGAATACGCAGAAACCATGCAGGACAAGAAGCACTAAAATTGCATATAAAAGCTGCAGAAAAAGCAATGAGTAACTGTACATTACTGTGGAAATGAAATACTATAAGTGTGTGAGGGAAAAGCAATCTGAGTTCTGTGTATTCTTACATGGTGTGTTTGCACTCTTTTGAGTAATTCCCCAATTCTTATTGTCCTTTGCTGGTAATGATACAGTAGAATTGAAAAAGATATAGATCGTAAATGTTCTGAGAAAAACAAATAAAGGAAAAGCTTGCACAGAAGGAGAAGCAAAATGGACTACGATTTCCCTCCTGGAAAAAGAGATGACAGAGGAGAAATATAATAGGGTATAAAAAATAATGAATAGCAAAGAAAAGATGAACAGAAAATGACTATACCCCATTTATCATAACATAAAAAATTAGGGAGAATTCTGTTCCCTCCACATTAAAAACAAACAGAAGGAAGTACTTTTTTGCACAACATAATAATTAAACTGTGGAAATCTGCCACAGGATGTTGCGGAGGCCAGCACTGTAACCAGGGTCAAAAAAGGTTTTAGTAAAACTCAGGAAGAAGTCTATTGGTGGCTGTTCAAAATGATGGCACAAGGCATCTGCCAGTCACTTTCTGAATCAGCTGTTACTGAGAGATGAGAGAGTTTAGCCGGGGATGATTCACTTTATAGCAGCCCCTGCATCTGCTTCTGGCCCCTGCCACAGGTTATCCAGTTGGCTAGCTGCACCTTCCTTCCAACCTAATATGGTTATTCTTAGCCTCTCAGAAACACTGAGATATCAAAGTCTGTATAAGTGCAGGTCCTATGAAATAATGCACATAAACAGAGAACTGTGACATTTTCCTTTCATTTTCATTGCAAAGTGATATCCTTAAACTGACAAAGAGATAAAGTTAAGATACATGTCAATGTGAATCAGCAAAAGACTTGCCAGCATATGATACAGGGTAATTTTTTACCTTAATCTCCATGTAGATTCAGTTTCCTTACTTTTGACATGTGTGCATATTTTAATGTGTGAAAATTGATTTTAAAAGGACTACTTGCAGGCTTGATGCTGCATGTGTGCTTAGGCTGGTTTGTGTCATTGATTTTATAACTGTAACATCATCGGAGAATTATCTTTTGATGAAATTAACAAATCTGTGATATAGACTGATACAGGGCATTGTGTGACCTTAATGTTCATTGAAGAAGCTCATACTGTCTAAGGCCAGGAATGCACTAGAAATTTTCCATGTAGTCCTGTAATGTCTCTCAATCTTGACATAGGTTCCAGCCCTCTTAGTATTTTAGCCCCTGTTGTGACTGGTTCTGAACCAGAAAAGCTCAGCAGCCTTTCCTTAACTTAAGCACTTGGGTAGTCTCCGTGAAGTCAGTTTGGCTATTTGTACTTCCTACGTGCTTTGTTTTCTCATAGGTCTAGTGCACAAATCTGGCTTTCAGCACACTTTCTGTTCCACTTCTCTGGATTGCTTCAAAGTATGAACTTTGTAGCAGCTGTATCTTTATTATCCATTAGGTATCAGGATGCAGAAACCAAACTCATGTCAACTTATTCAGGATGCTAGCCCAGGTCTCGTAAGATGAAAAGTCAGTCAGGGCATAACTAAAAAGCACTGTCCTAAATTCAAAATTTATTCCTAACAAATCCTACTGCAGTTTTCTTAGGATTGTCATAAATTTTCAAGGGTCAACATTACTTCTGGAGCTCAGACTACTTAAGCAAGGTTCTTATATGAAAACTGGGAGTTAATTTTTAAATTGCTTTCCTTTGAATTTCTGGAAGCACATTATTCTGTTTATATTCTTCCCATTTGCATTGTTATGTGAAATGTTTTACGTTTTTTGCCAGCCTGAAATCCATAGTAGCTGCTCAGATTTAAAACATGTCACACTCCTGACATGTTGGGAAGTATCACAGCCCAGTATAATATTTGGGTTTCAAATTTTTATTTTGCAACAAGAGGACCAACAGTCTAGATCTGCAAAAGCGACTTTGGTTATTAGAGTTAGGACATGAACTTGGCTTGCTAATGCCAGAGAAATACAAGAGCCTCCTTTCATGCTTTTAATGAAATCATTAATTATGTCATCAGCTCAAATGATACATCTCCAAACACTTTACATTACTTTGCAAATGCGTAGTCACATAGAAATCTTAGAAAAAATATTCTTAAATTCTAAATTCATAAATTCTAATCTTAACTAGATTTCTGGTTGCAGGGATTTGTACCTCTTATTCTGCCATACTGAAGGTTCCGTTACTGCTTGTGGAAAAAAGCAAAATGAACAATATATGTGTATACTGTTGCCTTGTTGCAACCTAAATGAACTTCCTGAGTCTGAAAATTTGCCATGCTTCTGATTAGTAAGGAAACCATCTCAATAGACTTCTTTCTTTTTAGCTAAGCATTTACTGTACTTTACTGTGACCCTTCCTTTATTTTCTATAATTACTAAATAGCTTATTTTGATTAATCAACCTGTTGATAATCTTATAAATAATAATTAAATTCTTTATCTTTCTTATTCTTTCAAAACAGCCCCCATTACAGAAATGAGCTTTCATATATGACAAATAAAAACAGATTTCAACTGTTTTAAAATCAAAAGTAACCTTAGGGAAAGCTGTTTCTGATCACAGAGCTACAGTAATGCTATCTGTTCTTTACGCTTAGGGAGACAGAGAACTTGTGAAGTAAAGCAAGGACTGATATTCAGATTGTGTCTATTAATCTTTCACATAAAATGTATGATCAAATTCTTTATTCCAAAAATGCTAACTCCACTGTTACTGTTTGTTTCAATAAACAGTCATTCGTTGCTTTTCCCACATCACTGAAAGATAGAGCTTATCTGTTCTGTGATGGCATAAAAGAAGAAAAAACATAGTGGCATGATGAATAAAGCAAATTAAGCATGATAATATAAATAAATCAAAATTAATGCATTTTGTCTGTCATTATGTTTATGGCCAAGCAATGTATTCACATGCCATATCACAACATAATGAAACTTATAACGAAACTGCTGCAGAAGAGACTGGGAAAAAACCCCACTATTTCTTTACAGCAGTATTTTCATGGAACTCTGTACATGGAATTTTTGGACTTAAAGGTGTGATTGCAGCATTTATGAACTGCTTCCAGCAAGACCTTGGAAATAATGACAGAAATGCAAAAAAACCTTCAGGTATGTCCTTTGGCCAAAATTCTTGGGGAACCTTCACGTACAGAGGACAGATCAAGAGAATGGTTTCAGGTCAGTGAACTAGCTGGCTTCACTTGGTTTTTGGAGCAACTTGAAAGACTCGGTACCTTCCATGTGAATTGCTTAAGTAGGTATTGTAAAACTTTGGATGTTTCTAAAATAGCTAGGATAGCAGAGGGGTATAATCTGGCTGTAGATAAAAAATAAGTAAACCAGATTAGAAAAGATTCGGGATTGGGGATATAAACCAGCTATAGGTGGCAAATTTATTACAAATGTAAGACATTCACAAACGAAAATGAAGGACCTAAGGGATTTAAAAAGAAAAAAAAAAGAGAGAGAGAAAAGACATACTTTTCACACTCAGGTAAAAGTTCATGACAGGAACAGGAAGACTGAAGTACTTTGTGTTGTAACCCAACTGAAGCTGATTGAAGTTCATTATAAGAATTACACTATGGAAGCAAAATTACATACCTATGAACTTTGCATTTTGCAAAATAGTATTCCTGCTCTACAGTAATGGGACAAAATAAGACAGAGAAAGCCACAGCATTGTTTCACATATATTGTTCTTCCTGTCTTTAAACCCATTGTTCACAACGTTCCTGTTTGCTTTCTCTTCTCAAATGAGGATGCATGTCTTTTGCAACCCACTTGAATCCTTCTCACTAATATTATTCACAGCTGTCTCCAGTTTGACTTCTAGCTTCTTTTGACTAATGCAGCTCTCAGGTAAATTTCCAAACTCTTTCACTTTGCTAAGTCCCAAATCTCCTCCTCTATCCGCATCCTCATAAATCGTTCAGTTCTTCTGTTCAGCAACACCCTGTTCAAATTCCATGTTGCACTGAGCATTGTGTTTCATTGCATTTCTTTACTTGGCCATTTAGAACCTTATCCAGATGATCTTTCCTCTTTACCCTTCTTCCCTTTCTTTCAGCTTTATACTGAGTTGTCATTGAACTCTTCCTTTATGATTGTTGTGTGTTGCATTACCATAGCAGCTAAGAGCTTAACTATGGACCAAGACCCACAGGATGAGGCTTCCCTAAACACAGATTCTTTATTCACTCTTGAACTATCTTTAGCATGATGACACATGAAATTGCCTTCATCCAATTCCACCCTTTATTTCATCTCACTTGTATAGGCTTGAGCTCAAGAGATCTAAGCGCAGTTAAGATCTCAGCTGACCTCTTCTCCAATCCCACACTCTTTTTTTACTATTTCTTCCTGTTGATATAAGTCATATTCCTATTTTCACTCTGCTAGCACTGCCAGCTTTCCCTGCCTGCTCATCCACAGCTACCTCACATTCCCCTGTGCTTTCTCTCTTTGTGTCCCTTATGCCTTTAAGCCATTTCTCTACACACCTTTGAATTCCACCTGAAGCTTTACTTCTGCCTTTATGTCTACCAGTTATTGTCTTATAAACAGTGGGCTGCTCTGATACAAAGATAAATGAAATAGATTAGGGTTTATTGTTATCCTGTTTGTTCTCTCCCTGTTTGCTTGGTTTGTTTCCCTGTTGCAACTTGTGCTTAAACTGGGTTATGAAGCAGAAGCTATTTTTGTACCCTGGGATGGTGTAGCACCCAACACAGCTGAGCCCTAGTGCTTATTTGCAGCCTGTAGATGCTATCTATTGTGCAAAAGCTTTGCAGAACACACATGGGCTCTTGGACGCCCCAGTGTTTGTCAAAACCTAACATGACTTAAGTCTTAGTTCAGCTTTTGTGTGCTGATGGAAAAAGGCCCTAAAAATTAAAAAAGATGTTGTTTTGCGCATTCTTACAAGCATGTTGTTTTCTTTCTTTATTTATTTTTTTCAGTAAATGCATTTTGAGACATAACAAGTAAACAGCTTGCACAAGCCTGGGCCTGAAGCTGAGCACCTGCAACTTAAATATGATCATCATTTTTTGAGTTCAAATAATTTAGTACTAATTGGCTTTCCTATAGGTGTTGACAAGCACATCATCACTAGTCACTAATGAGCACAGGATTCCAGAGGGCTGCACAGATATCACACTCCTCCTCAGACTGCGCATGTGTCCCTCAAAACAAAGTATTTCATAAACAAGCACCTGGAGACCTTGTTTAAAAACCACCTGCTCTGAAGTTGCTGGGAGGACAGATTGCACAGTGTGCAGGTGGCCTTCACAGCATGGCTTGCTGATATGTCTGATATCTGTAGTTACTGAAACAAAGTTTGTTTCTCTTCTCCCACACGCAGACCCAACCCTTCATGCTGGCTCACAAAGGGAGCTTCAAGAGGGCTCAGAGGTGGTTGAAAGAGAGTCTGACACAGTCTGACAGTGACTGCAGCCATAGAAATGATGAACCTAACAATCTCTGCCTTTGTGACAGGACAGGCTGTTGTTGTCACTGATTACCTTTTGGCCTGACATTGCAGAAATAGTAGTATTTGGTGAAAAGAGGATAAAGGCATCCCAGGAGTAAGAAGTGATAAGCAACCATCTGATAAGACTCGCCACCTGTTGCACAATTTTCCTAGTCATGCCTGTGACTCCATGGATTGTTAACAAAAAAACATACAGATTTAGTCAGGTCTGACATTCCCCCAAGTCCTGCAAGCTTTTTCTCCATACAGATGGACTCTCTTAATTTAATGTGAGTTTTTCTGGTCTATTGGTCCTGGCACAGGGTTCTTGTAGGAGTTTCAGTGCTACGCTTTCAAAGATGGAAAATATTGTAAGAAAGAGCTCTGTCAGGTCTGGGCATACATGGGGACATTCTGCAATGACCAGGGTCTGAGAGGGTCTCTGAAAAGGACTGGAATAGCCACATGCCCTGGAAGACTTAACTCTTTGTTGAAGCCCAGGAGCCTTTTCCATCTGTGTGTATGCATAATTTCCAAACTGATACATCTGGAAGTGAGAAGTTTATCACATTTCCTTGCTCAACTACTGACCCTTTCCAGAAAGCAACATCAAGCAGGCATCTTTTGGTTGCTTTAGGAATGCTGTAGTGACAGAACAAGGGGTAATGGGTTCAAACTTAAACAGGGAAAGTTAAGGTTAGATACAAGGAAGAAGTTCTTTACAGTGAGGGTGGTGAAGCACTGGAATGGGTTGCCCAGACAAGTGGTAAATGCTCCATCCCTGGCAGTGTTAAAGGCCAGGTTGGAAGGAGTCTTGGGTGACATGATTTAGTGCGAGGTGTCCCTACCCATGGCAGGGGGGTTGGAACTAGAAGATCTTAAGGTCCTTTCCAACCCAAACCATTCTATGATTCTATGATGCTTGCCACACTGCAAAGGCAAGGCTTATTCAAGACGGTACAGTTAGCAGGACAGCAAGTGCAATACTCCAACAGGACAAAGATGGGAAAACCACTGAAAGATTTTTTTTTTCTTACCTGGTAATCTACAAAGCAATTGAGAAATTGAAATATTTCCAATAAAATGGAAGCCAACTCCTTGCTGCTCTTCTGATCTATGGGTTAAAATGATGACTACAGCCTCTTTTTGTCAAGGCTTTGTTTTACAACCTTGGATCTTGGTTCTGCCAGCATAGCAACCTACAGATCCTTCCTAGAGTTGTCCTCAGCCTACAGGAAGTATAGCTTGCTTTGTTTTTACATGCATTATGACTACAGAGGCCACCCTTGAGTCATACGGGCTGCTCTCAGAGAACTCTCCCATGTGACATTCCCTCATTTGCCAGCTCAAGACCTTTATAAGACTTAAGTCATCTCAAGGGCTTGGGAGATGGAGTGATTTTTAGTAAGGGCAGCAGTATCCATGAACTCTGTCAATGTCCAGTCCTGCTCAGAGCCAAAACTCTACATTTTGATTTTTAACAGAAAATTAGCCCTTGCCACCTTAGCTTGCTAAAGCCAAATATTGCTTTACCAACTTTTGGCACCTTCACACTTCCAAGTCTCACAGCCACTGAAATTGCTTCAAGCATTTGGAAGAAATATAGTCAATACTCCTAACAAATAAAAATCAGTGTTTAGAGAACACCATTGATAGGTCAGAAAGAATACACAGAGTATTATTGCTGTTTTTAAGAGAGATGAAATCTGGAGATGAAAGAGTATTTAACTTAATCTCAATGTAAAACAAGGTGTTAGAATGATGTAAGAAACACTAACCATCTTAGGATAAACAAATAATAGCTACTGTAACTTTTTGCAGTTGATCATTATTTATTCAGGTTAATTGAATCTCACATTTGAAAAGCTAGAAAATTGATAACCCTAACCTGCAACGGTTAATTGAAGCTCCTCTAAAGATGTCCTTGCTCACATCTCCAGCTGCCCAAGCTGGTTGCGCAGCATGTCATGGGAAACTCTGTGGGCTACATTTCATTACACATGCCCTGTTTAAAGCAAGTCAGGTGTTCATTCCACTTTGCTCATTACAGCTTAGGCTTCACACCCTGTGGGACATCATGTCTGAAAAGACTGTGAGATCAAAGCACATTCAAAATTTGGAGACAGGATGACCACGTAAGATGCTGACTCCCATCCAAATAAAGCAAATAAAGGTAATCGGTTTGGCTTCAGTGAGAGCTGGACCAGATCCCACGACTTCTGGGAAAAGTTTAAAGATGCAGTTCATTCCACTGGGAATTACGGATATGAAAATGGATAATTAATGCAATATGAAAGGAGAGAATGCAGGATCATTGTACTTATACAGGAGCAAAAGAAGGAGCAAAGTACATCTGAGTCAAAGCAGAGGTTGCACATGACCGTTTTAAAGCAAGCAGCAAAAAGCAGCAAAGTTCCTGGAAGGTAAACTGGTGATTACAAAAAAGAATTAGACTACTAAAGACAAAATGCATACAACAAAGACATGCATTCAAGAAATGCTAGCAAGTAAATGTTAATGTTTATGGTGGAGCATGTTATGGTACCTTGCTGTCCAGATTCACAAGCATGACTTCAAACCTCATGCAAACAAGTTATTTCCATCAGTCCAGGTATTGAAAGGCAGTCTTGTCTTCTAGGCTGGGAAGCTCTATGAGGCTAGACATAACCCTAAGTGCAACTATCTCTGGTGTTCCATCTGCTAAACAAATAGAAAAAAATAAATCAAACAAAATTATATCTAAGGAAAGCATACCTTAACCATATTATTCCCACATGTTCATGGGGAAGGACAGAACGACTAAAGCTAAAGAAAGTATGTCTTAACCACACTAGCTGTGTATTCCTCCAGAGAAGGAGACTCCTTCCTTTTTCCTAGCACATAATTTCTTTTCATAACTTGCAATTACCTTCCATTGTTGTATGATGGCAGCCTGGAATTCTCTTTTTTTAACCAAGAATCCCAAGTTGCTCAGTGTAATGATTAGATGGGAATTTTTCCTTAACTGAATATTCATTTTTCACCCATTGGAAAATATCAATTCATTGCAAATGTAGTCAGAAAGCTTTTTATGTCTGGAATGGAACTGAGAGAAGCCAACTGTCCAAGGATTAACACTCTGAATCAGAGAAGGAAAGGACTTGAACTCTGGTGTCCCACATCCCAGATGAGTACACTAACCACTAAGCTATTCCAAGGCAGGAGGTGCGTCTGCCTCCTCTCAGAAAAATGTCTAAAGGGCTGGATTTTGTTCCAACATAGTGCAAAAACAAATTGTAAAGCTTCCCTCTCCCTTTCCCCCCACCCCCCCGTTAAATTGAATTCTTGTTTTCAAGCCAGCCCAGCTTGGTAATAGTTCTGTTTAAGTTGAATAGACCAGACACGTTTGTTCCTGTTGGTATTTAGTAGATATTCAGTCACAAAAAATGGAACAAAATAAAACAGTCCAATCTATGTTAAGAGATATTTAAAACTGAAGTCAAGACCAAGACCTAGAGAGAGGCAGCTTAACACCTAAAGGTTTCAGAGCACTAAGTGAAAATACGTGCATCATGGAAAGCATGGTTACTACTAGCACTTGGAGTGCCATGATCACTGGGAGGGCATGTGTTTGGAAGTCTCCCTTCAACAGGGGTCTGAAACAGCTACCTGTTTCTTGCAGGTTGCCTACCTACAGGTGAGGATTCAAGCAGGGGCTTTACAAGTAGAAATGACACGGATACCTTAACTAGAAAGTAGGGACAGGGAGACAGTGTCGGCGGGAGCCCCTGCTCCTCCCC
>NW_009934406.1:0-3185 GCF_000696875.1 Nestor notabilis
CCTCCGGTACGGCCGCCCCGGCTCCGGCCCACCGCCCGTCCCGCGTGGTGCTGGACAGCTCCCTTCTCCTGATGCCGGGGGAAGCCGGTGCTCGTTTCGCGGGCAGTTGTTGCCGCCAGCGAACTTTCCCGACTGGTGTTCGGAAGCTTAAGCTTAGGAAAGAACTGGTTTTAAAAGCTGGGAAGGCAGGTTGCTGCCATCAATTTTCAGAGGCAAAAGTTCTTATCTTTGTGAGAGCACTACTCCCACGAAGTCCTGTCCAAAACAGAAATATGGACATGCGGGTCATGTCCAAAAAGTAAGAGGAAACTGATTTCATTCCCCTGTAGCAGGCCTGTGCTACAGCCTTGCAAAAGGAGAAAGGGGGGAGGAATAGAGGACACACAGCAGAAGAGCTTACATAGAGGATGGCACCCTTGAAAATAATGCAAGGTGCCTCCTTGCCAATTTTCCCTACCAATGGAGGCCGTTTAAAGACAACTGGAGAGTTTCATGGCAATAATGATAACCCCACATAGTCCTTTCTCAGCAGAAAGGCTCCCAGGAAATGTGATCACAGCTGTAGTGGTTTGTCCTACCTTCATGGAAGACAGCTTGTCATTACTTTTGTTCAAACAAAACTTATTTTAAAGGGCAGCAATTTTAAGATAGCTTTTACTCTACCTTTCCCCTGTACTATGATATAAGTTTTACAACCTTATCCTGTTAAATGTCTAAACAAGAACCTGCTGGAGAGACTGGGAAGATTTGCACAGGTAGGAGGGAGATTTTGAGCCCGGCCCTAGGCTGCACAAACCATGTGCCTCCTTTCAGAAGGGGCACAGGTCTGTGGCTGAGCATGCTGTTTTTAACAAGGGCATGACAGCCCTTGCCAGGGCATTGCTTTCAGTGTTGCCATCATTGTTTCTCTTGGCTCTATTTCTTTTCTTCTTTTTCTCTTTTTTGTATAGAAATACATATGGAGTAAGGTAGGCAACGAATCTCCTTTCATCTTGCCATACTTTCCAGGGCTTAAAGCCTTTGGCTTGAAAGGATGTACAATAAAGCCAGAGTGGTTCATACTACTTTCTGTTGCTTTATTAAATATTATGCCTGGATACAGAGACTTTCTTTTTTCAGTCCTGGTGATGCCCTCAGCAGCTCTAGGACAGGAACCAGACATGACTTCATCTGAAAGTCAATTCACACATGAACTTCCAACGTCCTCCTCCGTCCTTCCTCTTCTAGGGAATAAACAATATTCATCAGTGCCTGAGTGCAGAGAGATGAGACAGTTACTCTGCCTTTTTCTTCTTCCCTCTGAAGAAATCATCATTTTAACAGGTTCTTTGAGACCTGCTCCATAAGCCCCTGCTGGCCCTTCAGCCAAGGTCCTGCCATTGAGAAGACTAAGGAATTAAGGGGTCTGGAAGGTGTCCTTCGGTGTTAAACACTTTATGTTAAGATGTTAACTCTCTTCACATGCTTCCATTTCCATCAAACTCCCTTCCTTCTCATTGATCATATCGTACAGCCCTGAGTGAAGCAAACTTCAACTGGCTTCCTCACTGATGCAGTGACAGTGACAACTGGGTAAGAGCTACATAGCTTAGCATTGAAAATGCAAATACATATTTATAAGTCTAAACTGCTAAACTACCAAAGTGTCAACTGGTTCCATGTGCAGTACTTCAGCTGTAGGGTAAGCAACTTGCCTGTGGGCATATTTGCATTTTATTCAGCACTAGGGGAAAATGGTTTCAAGATGACAAAACTGACACTTTTTAAGTCTTCAGTTTCCTCTTTATCTTAAAGTTTAAAGTAGCACTTCCCAATGCAAGTTATCATTAGCATTTGACAGAACTCCCGAGTTACCCTTGCAGCATTAAAAATTTATGCTCCCATGGCCATATCCATTTTATGTCTGTAATGTAGGCCCTTGAAATAGGAAGGGAAGTTCTTTGCCTCAGTAACTATTTCTCAGATCAGGATGATTATAACTGAATGCACTCATATACCAAACTAACTCTTCTCAAGAATGTAAAAGACATTTTCCTTCAGCATCTAGATGGTGAAGTTCACCATGCAGTGAAAAATGCAATTAGGGCTTCAAGTCTTCTATTGCCTCAGCTGAAGCAGCACTTCGAGTAAACCCAGGCACATTGTCGCTATTCGCTGGCTATTCTGCTCAGCTATGACCTTTAAAACTTGTGGAAGCAAGCCTGATACCTGCCTGATCCGGTTACAAAGATGTCAGTAGTCTGCATACTGGAACTCTGTTTGGGATTCATGATATAAAATAGACAGAATTGGAAAGATGCACTAGCTGGAAAGGTACCGAACACCTTCACAAGATGTCTTGAGCTAAATAGGAATGGACAGCAGGAGATCCAAGAAGATGCAGGTCCTGGAGGCCAGTCTGGTGAGCCAACAAGTCATTCAGACCCGGTTAATTATTCTCATTTTGTTCCCCCTGATCCAGATACAGCCTTGGCTAAAGCTAAATACCACAGAGGGTTGGCTTCTTCATCTGACAGTCAAATGCCTTTGACAGCACATAGACATAGCCAGTAACAGCACATAAGAGAACAAATGCTCTTCTTTCATATATGTCTCATCAGCCCAATGTTTTAGTTGGCACATTACTGGATGAATAGAAGTGTCTGCAAAATGTGTAAAGTTCACGAAAATAGTGCCTATGTAACCTTTCAATCATTACAACAGAGTGCAATGTGTGTATGTATATGCATACTTTGAAATTCTTTTATGATCTCTAAAGTATAATTGCTCTTCTAAGAAAATTATTTTGAAATGCATGAGTATTTTATACGTTTTTATCTATTTCCAAAATTTTCTTGGTGCTAGTAAGCAAAACTCACAATACTGACTTCAGACAGAAAATACATGGTCTTTACTTGCTATTATTATGTTATTATGTTATTATTTTTATTTACAAATGCTGTTTTTCTGCAGTTAATAGAGCTGCAGAAGATTAAAATAACAAAAACAACTTCATCATAGTGCACTGCATTGTCCTATCTGCATGTGTTGAGAAAATGTTAGTTGCAGAGCTGTCAGAAGAAACTATTTGAATTAATCCCTCTTAGGAATTAGTTGCATATATCTCATACATCACATATATTTCATATTATTTCACCTATTACATGGTATGGCTTTTTATAATGATCTTTTTATAGTACTGCTGA
>NW_009934406.1:3208-10176 GCF_000696875.1 Nestor notabilis
ACCTATAAGTACTTAATTTTCCTTTAATAGAAAAGATTGTTGTCCCGGGATCAATGTCTCCCACAGAGAAAGTAAACATCTGTTTTGCAAAGCATTTCTAAAGCAGCAGGAGACCATTATCCTGTGACAACATTCTATTACAATTACTTTATTGCAGTCAGGCAAAATGAGTGATGTGTAGCAAATTTATTCTTTTTTTGCATTCTGCCAAACCTTGCTGTTCTTTATCCAATGACTTCCATCTGGAGTATTGTCTGGAAGGATGGCTGGGGCATTCTGCCATTTGTCATTAATGTTCTGTTGAAAGATGACTGGCTTAAGGAACAGATCAATTTTGTGTTTCAACTACTCAGACATAAAGTTTATATGCAAGATGCAGCAGATTCGCGTTGGCCAAAGTTGATGTTCCAGTAAGCAGGTTATGTTTGAGTCCATTGCATTGCACGGTGTGTTACTGGAGGACTAATGAATCTATTTTGCACTGCGAGATATTACCTAATGAAGGCAGCAGAATCTGGGTCTTAATGCTCAAAATATCTCTTTAATTTGTGACAGTCAGCACACTTTTAAAAGTTTTGTTCTTGTGGATGAGAAAAGCAAAGCAGCGGTGACTGATACCATGAGTCTCACACTACATAGTAGATCAATAGCAGCATCAAGAATTCCTTGTTGCCTAGTATAAGTTCAAGACAATTTTATTCAGAATCAATTGGCTTGAAACATGAATGGCCAGCATCAGACACATTCATAATTTCAGGGCTTTTACTATACTGGCTTCCCAAAGTGCAATTGAAACAAGATGTCAAGGCTGTGCAAGAAGGTATGTTATATTGACATCATAAAAATTTCACAAAAAACAAACAAACAAACAAATAAAATAAAATAAATAAGAAAAAAGAAAAGTGGAGGAAGCTGTGCTGAGGGAGTGAAAAAAAACCAGTAAATAAAAAATGCCCAAATGCCAGTGCTTTGACTCAGATGATTAGGTCAGTCTGAGACTACTAATCTCAGGGAGAACTTCTGATGACACACAGCTTCAATTAATTGTCTAGAAGGAATGCATAGCTGGCTAAACATTCAGACTTGAAAATTTATAAACTGTAAAAGGAAGTAATATAGCACCACACTCAAAACTTCTTATTTCCATTTCACTTGCACAGAGAGGCGGATTTACTGAATTCAGCACCAGGTGAGGTAAATTGAACCCTTTCTTGATGAGCATTTGTTCTGTGTCCTGAGTATTTTATGCTGAGGACAGCAGGTGATGGACCCCCCAGGCAACAGAGGTCCCCTGAGGTCTGCCTCAGTTACTTGGAAACCCCACCCAAATTCGTTTAAAACCAAAACAAGAAGGTGTTGATGGGCATCTTATATGGTCTAGATCTCCCACACCCCAGCACTCTTTGCAACTTAGTCAAGCCACTGTTTACGGAACAGCTCTTTACAGAAGCCACTTTGTTTTCACTCTCCACCATATATATCCCAGATAGACTTTTCTCTATGAGGAGATGTCATCAATAAGGTTAATCCAAAGAAAATACACTGGGAGCTACATACAGGATTTAAGCCAATTTCCTTTTCAGCATCCTCTGTTTTTTCTACACTCTGTAGGAGCTCCCTATACTCCCTATACTCTTCATACATCACGAGAATCCAAGACAGCAAGGACTTCAGGGAACTTTAGGTTAGATATAAGGAAGAAGTTCTTCACAGTGAGGGTGGTGAGGCACTGGAATAGGTTGCCCAAGGAAGTTGTGAATGCTCCAACCCTGGAGGAGTTTAAGGCCAGGCTGGACAGAGCCTTGGGTGACATAGTTTAGTGTGTGGTGTCCCTGCTCATGGCAGGGGTTTTGGAACTAGATGATCTTAAGGTCCTTTCCAACCCTAACTATTCTATGATTCTATGATCATTCTTTGATTCTTGTGTTCTGGACAGAGGCTGAATTAAACCAGGACCCTCATATTTTCTGAAATGGCTTCTAGGACTGTCTCCTGTCCCAGGGTAAAGCAGATTTGATGCCCATGAGGCAGAGTGCTCCTCACGGCTTGCTTGCAGAAATTCCCCTTGGTTGTCTCTCACATAGCACATAGTGGTTTCTAGGCAGCCCTGTGGGGTTCACTGGGCTGGGAATGGGCCAGGAAAGCACAAAGCAGCACCTGAAATGAAGTCAAGGACTTAGCAGATAAGTCCTGGGAAAACTAGGGTAGTCGTGAAGTACTGGCCACGTTTTACCAGGCTTGAACCTGACCTGATGGAAGAGCAGCTTGTAAGGCAAGCAGTGCAGCAGAGCACCTGGGAGATGACCAGCCTGCAGCAGAGCTTGTACGAGAAGGGTTTTTTCAACCAGCTCATCCAGGACCTAGCTGAGAGTGGGAGAGCAGGTTCTACCAAAGAAGGCCAAGCCACTGTGTGTATTGCATCTTCTTCAGTGTCATCTAAGCAAGCTGGTCTTTTCCACAAATTGTAGTTTTATAACAGTTCATCTCTTCACAAATTGACACCTTCTATCAGATGTTTTCCCATTTAAAAGTTTCAAAATGTAAATCATTCTCATTAATGTACTTTTACGAACTGGCCTAAGATTAACTCACACTGACATCCTCTCTGATTAGATTACCTTTCTTTTCTTAATTCTAATGATGGGAAATCCCACAGCATTTTACCCAGACTTGTTTAAAAATGAGACCTCATATCATATAGTGAGTGGAAACATTTTATCTTAGAAGCTTCTTTGCATCCTATAATGGATGAACTGATTAATAAATTGTCTGCAACGACTTG
Source organism: Nestor notabilis (assembly GCF_000696875.1). Taxonomy (NCBI): domain Eukaryota; kingdom Metazoa; phylum Chordata; class Aves; order Psittaciformes; family Psittacidae; genus Nestor; species Nestor notabilis. The sequence continues at coordinate 5,991 of NW_009934406.1, forward strand.
CTCCCGTGAAGTGCTAAAAGGAATAAAGAGGTTTTACTTATATATAGTTTCAGAAAGAGAAGGAGAGAGAGAACATGCTCATACCCATGGATGAAGATAATAAGAAACCATTTCGATAGTACCTGAGCAAATAAAAAATATCTACAGTATCTACCTGCAGGATATTATTCATAGAACACAGAGTCAGCCAAAATGTTGTCCAAATGAAAGATTCTATTGAGCTTCTACATAAAATCAATTGTAATAAAATCTACTGTATTTCACCAAAGATAGCAAATGATCCTGTTGTGAAAGCAATTTCTGCAAGCAGGAAAATGTATTGTACATAGCTCCTTACAATGCTGGTATGACTGTCCTTGCCTCTTTCACTAGGTGTATCTTCAAGTGAACTTCAGTCTGTCTCTGCTTAGTAGTCCATAGCAGTTTTAAGTATTTAGTATTCAGTACTGTTCAGGAACCTTCCTAGATGTTCAGCTATCTAACCTACTGATGTTGTGGCTACTTGTGTAAAAAGAATTCTAATAGTCTAGCGAAATTTTTACAAAAGTTGCAAAAAATGGTGACTTTAAGTTTTAGCATCAGTTCAGAACCCACTTTTCTGTTCCTTCTGTTCTTCTCTTGTGTCTTTAGTCCTTGAAAACTTAACTGCTCTTTCTACCTCATTCTTCACTTTCACTTGGCTCCTTCTTACAAGGCTACAGGCAAATAATGAAGGTAAACTTTTTTTCCTGTCATTTAGTTCCTGTCACTTTGTTTTGGTGAAGGAATACAAATTTCAAATATGAGCACTTATCTATGCAGGGAGTAGTGTGAATGCTAATGCAAGAGCTGTGCACTGAAAGTGTTTAAATAAGTATATTTTATAATGGTAACACAAATAGAATCAAACAAACAAATATAAATACATGTATGTAATTTCAGCTTCAGAATTTGAGTTGTACCCTGTGTACAATGTTCTGTTGAGGGAGAGAGGGAGGAGACAAATATACAAAAAAAGGAAAATATAAGGGGAAAAAGCATAATGCTTTTCTTTATAAAAAACTCCTAATTGATTTTCAAGTCCTCTTTCATGTCCAACAAGGGTAGATTACTGTGAGAGAAGCACACATCTGGCTGCAATGTGTTTGCCATAACATTAATATTTCACTTCTGTACCATGTTTCATTCCAAACTTCTCAAGGCTAACTGCAAGCAATTACAGACCAAATGTCTGTAATGTGAATAAGCTTGAACAAACAACCGTGCTTTCATGGTGGATCTTAAAACACTATGGGCCAAATCCAGTAGGCTGAGGTGCTCATCACCTTGCAGGAAGTCCTCAGGACTTCTCTGAATCAGGCCCTGGGTGAATCAGTCTCAAAACCTTTTCAAGAAAATCCACAGGCAAGTTACATACTGCTGTAATAGAAATTTAACTGCTGTAGCAATGCAAAAATAAATTCTAGCTACCAACAACTTTTGCTGCTAAAGTAATAATGTTTTGAAAACTGTACTCTAGATAAATAAAACAGATATGCAAACTATTTTTACAGAGAAGTACCATTAAGAGCTGGAAACAATGGAACTAAGTCTTAAGAGAATAGAATTTAACACAAGCTGATAAGTAAACCAGATTTTGGTAATATTTCTCTTCAAAGACAAGGTAGATCTAAGCTGTCACTGCAGTAGTGCAGCCTGATTTGCAAACGAAGTGAACATTGCAGTTCAGGTCACTAGTACAGTTTTTTATAAAGTCACTTTTTCACTTCAGTCTTCATTTAGCAAAAGCTAAACCACAGAAGTGAAAAATACATTCTGTAAAGCAATGATAATTTCATTTCAAAGAGGTGAAAGTGCTAATATAGTTGGTTTGAACTATTTTTAGTACTAATCTGTGCACAGTACAAAGTTCCTGTAAAATATCATGCCATGCTTTTAACATGAATTGAAAGTTATGCCTGCTGAATCCTCTCAAACTGTTTTTCCTTCATTCATGTGGTTTGTCTTCAAATAATGTCATACTTTTAATCCACTGAAAATAGTAAAATGCTTTATGTGACTAAACATGAACAAGGTGTCAAAAACAAATTTTCTTTGTTGGTTAGATACAAACCAAATGCATGAAAATGCATTCCAGAAGAAAGAAGCAGGTTTACATTGAAAACACAGTACCACACTTCCCCAGATTCTAAGAAGCACCTTGAACTCATTGCAGGTGAAAAGCAGGAAGGAGTTCATGGCATTGCAGTGTTAACCTATGCAGTTCATCATAAAGCAGAATAATATTTCCTTACCACAAAAGAATTAAAATGGCTTAATGCATACAAGATTTGAAAATTAAAGAGAAAATGTGAAATCATATTGAGACAAATTATAGAGACATGAATAAGAAACACTGATTTTATTGCCATTTATATGAAAATCAAGAATCTGAGTTGTTCTAAAACTAGTATAACCCACAAGTGCGTTAACAACTTTTTAAAAGAAATCCAGATATAAGTAATGGAAGCACCGTGCTACTGTCTGTGGTAGCTTCCTCCCTCTCCATCTTTTCCTGTTCTGTTCTGCTCCCCCATATTTATAAAAAGAAAATCAACATATAGCTCATTAACTATTGGAAACAATAACATTTCTATTCAAGCAGACTTGTATAAGTGTACAGATATATAAAACAGAAGCAAAAGCTCTTGTTCTATTAGTAAGGCAAGTGTACCTATTATTATCAAGCAAAGCAATTTCATCACAATCTGAACACTTGAGATATATCTAAATTTTCAGGGTAATTGGGTTTCAAATAGTGTGTAGGGTCTTGTGAGGGGTCTCTGTACTGAATGAAGTTTCAGCTTTGGTGGAATAGAAATACAGGTGTTAGAGACAGGCAGAGAGACAGATTTGATGTTACAAGGGGCATGTTAGAAATGGAGAGGTAACTATAGATATAGAACTTATCAAAGGAGAAAGTTCTGCCAATTAAAACTTGCCAATCTTGAGTGAACTTCTCACGTCTTCTGGATTTTATTGGAAGATGCCAGAATCTGACTTTACGTAAAACGAGAAGCTATTCCAAGGAAGTATCTCCTTCCTGTAAACAACTCATCATCTTTAATGGGCCTGACTAGAAGCTGAGTAGCTGTTTATAATTCCACATCAGGAAATCTAGCAGTATAAAACTTTACTTTGCTAGCAAATGCTGGGAAAGAACTGGGTCGTGGTAAACTTCGATGAACGTTACAACTCTTAGGTTCTCCTTAATTTCTTTGACTTAAAAAGACAAGTTGACTTAGAAAGGGCCACAAGATTTGTGTTCTTCATTTCTTCTTCTGAAATCTTTTACTGTTGATGGGAGAGCTATGTGCATAATGCATGCATAAGACTCTATATTGAAGACAACACTAATAATAGAGTTTTATTATTTTAGAGGACTGGCATATATGAGGTTGGACTGTTTTTTTCTGGGTGAGAAAATGAAGATGACTAACAGAAGGAAAACCAAGCTCTACTGGGAAAAGCTGAACCATAAACATGAAAGAAACAGGATTTTAAAAGATGAGGTGATAAACATTTTAATGCTATGGAGGTTTTGCGTAATCTTGGTGGAAATGAGAAGAGCAACAAGCCACTATGCTTTCAAGAAAAAAGTCAGAGGCAGCAATAAGGAAGAAGTTCTTCACAGTGAGGGTGGTGAGGCACTGGAATAGGTTGCCCAAGGAAGTTGTGAATGCTCCAACCCTGGAGGTGTTCAAGGCCAGATTGGACAGAGCCTTGGGTGACATAGTTTAGTGTGTGGTGTCCCTGCTCATGGCAGGGGGATTGGAACTAGATGATCTTAAGGTCCTTTCCAACCCTAACTATTCTATGATTCTATGATAATATTCATCTTCAGTCCTGGAGAAGTGAGTAGAGTTGGTGGAAAGAGGAGATCCCACTCCCAAAATATCAGGGATCACCACTGGTCAGCTCAGCATCACAAGCCAGGGCTGGGGATACAGTTTGGAGCCAGGTCTCAGAAGCAGAGGTAGGGTTGTTCCTGCTTTATGTGGCTTCTGGGATGCGAGCCCACCCATGCCTACAACAGCACCAGCACCTTCCAGCTACACACCCAGTGCCCTTACAGGTGCTGCAGCCCCAGATGTCCTCCTGGATGGTTCACACTGCCAAGCTCAGTGCATCAGAGAGAAAGGAGAGATATCACTGCAACTCTGGGGGA
>NW_009934406.1:10195-12503 GCF_000696875.1 Nestor notabilis
CAGCTCTTCCGCACCTTTGTGGCTCTCAGATGATTTCATACCCTGTACATTGTATGGCTCTCCCAGGAAGCCTGCGCATCAGTGTGAGACCCACAGCCTTCATGTCTATATAGGATCCTATAATGATAGCATTACTGATTTCAACAGAGAAAGATACCTTCTTTTTAGACCTCACCTTTTCTTCTGAGAAGAGAAAGAGATTGAAAGTTACATTAGTAAAATAGATCTGTACTGGCTGGGGGAGCCACAGCTGTGGCACACATCCTATAAAATACATTCCCAGTAAATCCTCTTCCCTCTGCTGTCTCCTCTGCCCTCTCATATTTAGCACATAGACGAGAGCCCTCAGTAGACAGGAAAAGGACAGCACAAGGCATAATATGGCCCATACCCATAGCATTTAAAAGCATATGTCCCTCTAAGCGGGGAGCAGCTAAAATCTAGGTCCAGAGTCAATTCCTAGGTGTTTCAGCAAGACTGGGATGTAACCTCGTCAGTCATCAGGGAAATGAAGAAACATACCCAAACTACGGAGGCTGTAAAAACACAGGAGTAAAATGTGATATTCTACAATTGACAATAGTGACATTATTGAGCAAACACACCAAGCAGCTCTTCCCTGGAATACATTTATCTGAATGTACATCACATTTAGTGTAATGTATGGGACTCACTCATGTGCTGAAGAGTTTAAACTTTTATTTTACAATGCATATATCCCTCCCTCCTGACTGTGAATGTAACCTTCAGGCCCGGCCAACACAGGAGTTCTGAGAGTTATGAGCTCCCCTGCTTCCCATTACTCCTCCTGGCATACTACCTTCAAAGTCTCAGTAATATTTTAAGGACTTGTATTAATTATTTAATTGAACAAAATTTCAGTAAATAAAATAAGACTGGAAATTGCTGCAGATAAAAGGAAGAGGCATAGACAGATGGGAAAGAGAAAAGAGAAACAGAAAATGAAGATAGGAAAGGCAGAGATGAAATGGGCAGAAACAGCAGTCCTTGGTGTGAGCATCCTTGTGCCCCAGATCCACACAGTATAACGTAATGGCCAGAGCCAGTAACAGGTAAAGATAAAATCTAAACATCCACTGACTCATTCCGCCAAAAGCAAAAACCTGCAATGTGGGCATTTACCCTTCAGCTAGTACCTTCCTTCCTCTTTACAGTGAATGCACAGAAACAGGCACTTCTGGGGGAAGAGGATCATATAATCCTAAAATGGATGGCTACAAATAGGTCAAGTCAATCACTTCTTGAAAATATTTACATCTCTTGATCAACTCCGAGAGGAACCTAGGGTGAATGGTTTCCTTGTAAATGCTTATACCATAGATAGCTGTAATTGGATAAGATGATCATACCCACAACCACTGTGCAAAGGCAAGATCCTTCTCTTCATCTCTGTATGCATCCTTCATGAAGACAGTGGCAGGTCCTTTGTGGATTCTTATTGCGGGTCACAGATTGAATTTTGGTCCCCTCCACCAAATAGATAATATTAAGAATATTTATTAGGTAATAAAAAGTTACATTCACTGCAGTCAGATACCCCTTGAAGTGTCGGGTCCTCAAACAGCAGCAGGCCTGCCATTTTCTGCTGTTCTAACAGTTATGTCCAACTACTACCACTTGGTAACGACAATACTGCCCATTATTTAAAGCAGATCAATAACTGTTTTGAAGCTGCTTTGTCGTTAGATAACATATGGTGGTAAGCAGCATCTCTGAAGCAAAATATCACCATCCATTCAGCCTCAAAGCCTGGTGTCCACACAGCTTGTTTTGGAAAGGTCAGTGTGCTACAGCCAGTTGCCAGGAGAAGCTTTTCTGCTGTCTTCTGCTGATTTTATGTGCTTTGACAGGACACAGCACAAGTTCCTTCTTGTGCCAAAAAGGAGCTTCCAGGAAGCCGGAGTCCTCCACATTGTGTTGGTGCTGCTGCCCCTGCCAGCTGCCCAGGGCAGGTGGGCAGGAGGATGGAGAGTCACCAGGAGCTGTGCTTGGCCAGGCTGCCACTGTGATGCATGCACTGGAGACACTGGGGACTTCCAGCTGAGGCCAGGATAGCCCCCAGCCTCCATCACAGCCTGGCAAAACAGAGTCCCATCCTCCTCTTCTCCTAGGTGGCTCCGCATTGCTCTCTGGCATGGAGATGCTTTTCACTAAGTTTTCCCCTAAGCTGATAAAGAGCCATTTACTCTTTTATCCTAGTGACACAGGCTATACCAGGTAATATCAGGCAAGGATACAAGCAAAGGACCATCAGGCAAAAAGGGGGGAAAAAGGGTGCCTCTATCCC
>NW_009934406.1:12534-38661 GCF_000696875.1 Nestor notabilis
GCCAGCAGCTGAGCAGAGGTGCTGTGCCAGGGAACAGCCATTTTCCTTAGCTCACATTAACTGTCCTGCCAGCTTCTTCCCCCCACACAATGGAGCTGCAGAGGAAAAGAAACAGCCAAAGCAGCAAGTCACGGTTCTTCAACAGCCTTCATGTTAGTGGGAACAAGGGAATACTTACAGGCAAGGCAAGGCAGGGTTTGTGAGCAAGAGAGCAACAGCTGACTATGGGAGTATTTGGCTGCACGACAAACTATGTAAAATTAAACTGATAGAAATCGGTGGCAGGAGGAGGAGAAAAAGAGAGTAAGAATCCCTAGAAAATAGGAACACTATTCCTCAGGAGGAAAGAAGGATCTTACTTTCCAAACCAGTGGCAGAGAAGAATCAGAAGTAAAAATACAGCTCCTGTTAGACAGTAATACCTTTAATTTCACAGAGCTTCAAGTGAAATGGAAGAAGGAAATATAATTTCCTGGGGCAGTTCCTATCATTTTCTTTTAGGATATCTATTGCTATTCCTGTCATTTTGCCAGGTAAAGTCCCAACAAGGCTTTATTGCCTTGGTACTTTATTGTACCATCACACTTAGAATGACATAAGCGCATGACACAAAGCCTTTTCTGCTCTAAATTAATTACTTTCTGGGTCATCTCAGATAAAAGCTCAATCAGAAATTTATCCAAAGCAAAAATTCCCATGGATTTGAATGGTCTTCTGGATCAGACTCCATGTATATAAAGTAAGTTGGGGAAAACAAAGCAATACCAGAGATAAGCATGTTTGAAAAAGGAATCTCACCACAGGAGTTTTGGGAGCATCAAGGCTGAGCAATGGAGTGATTTTGTGTTATAACTGTAGAGCCAAAGAGAAGGAAAGAGAGGAAGGACATGACAGGGAGGGAGTCACATTTTTTCTTTTCTGCTCCCACAATCCAGTAACAGGTTTAAAATTTGACATTTTGCAGTGTGTATGAAAAAGGAATTAGAATAAATAAATATTTTGCACCTGTGTATCATGTCTTTCCATTTAAGGTTCCAAGATCAATCTTAGAGCTTCAGATAGAGCTGTAAGTATTGCAGGCTAGTTAAAACCAAACCAATAAGCCTAAACTTCAAACTTCATTGAAGTAACTAATAAATTATAATGCCATTGTCCAAATGGACCACTGCCATGAGAAAGACAGAAAGGTAGTCAGGGTTTGTTCAGACTGTTATTCCAGCATCATAGGACACAGCGCAAGTTCCTTAATGGACAATCAGGGCAAACGGCACAATATCCATATTAATAAATGTGAATGTGTTTCCTACTTGATGGAAATCCCAGCTACAACTCAAACATGTGCTAGGGCCAGACTTGCTTCTATGGTTGTGTTGGAGCCACCACATGTTCCTGTCATCTTCCTGGGTTGGAGAGCTGCTGGAGTAAGACCCAGTGAGGGCACAGAAGGTCATGCCATGCAGCCATAGTGGTGGAAGAACTTGAGAACTGGTCCCTACCAGGGAGGTCACATCTTTAGTGTTGGGGCATACTAAAAGGATATGACTTTTGCAGGATTCAGATGACAGCAGCCCATTAACTCCAGCCTCTTGGGCACAGATGTCTCACCTTTCCACAAGTGTCAGCTGGGGGCAATCTCTCTGTAACAGTGGGCTTGCTTTTGACCAGTAATAGTGTGAAAAGCAAATCAAGCCTAGTACATCTATGTTAGAAGGAAGTCAGATTGGCTTTTACACTGTAGGATTATGGTATAAAAAAATAAAAAATGTTCTGGTGAAGTTTGTAATGTTGTAAAGATGAAGGGTAATTTTCAACTTCATAAATTCCTGCAACGGAGACAGAAATTTGATTAGTCCTAGTCAGCTGAGATTTTCTTGAGGAAATAGGAGGTATTGTTCACACGTGCCAAAATCCTGCTGGATTTTCCCACATGCTGCAGTCAGGCAGATAACACGTGCTGGTCTCCAAGAAATGCTCAGGTATTTGGTACCTCATCGGGCAAAGAAGTGTTCCAAAATGCAAATGATGTCATGCTTGTGCATATCTGGCTGACAGAGATCTGACAGACTGCAATTTTATGGCAAATATGGATACTGTAATTTTTGCCTTCCTAGTTAGGCAGTTCCATTCCGTATTGCATCACACACTCCCATCTGACACACCATAAATTGCCATCATCTGTTTGTCCCTGGGTGAGTGTCCCCTGCCTTTGTGACTGACAGAGCACGGAATACCAACAACTAAAACAGATTGATCTGGATTTTGCCTGCAGCAGTTAAAAACACAGTAGAGAGCTCTGAGCCCAGCAGTAGCACAATGAATCACAGTGAAGCTCCTGGCCACTGGGAGGAGAGGTGATTTTTCCCCCTTTTGTGCTTGGCTGCTATTTGCACAGCAGCTTTCACCTGCATCTGTTTTTTTGTCACAGAATTACTAAAACACAGCCAACCAGCCACCACCAGCAATCAGCAAACTACACTGGCAATGAGCTAAGGGCAAACCTACAGTACTGAGGGAGATGTTAATATTGATGGAGACATCCTGCAGCTCACAACCACACATTAGGCTGATGCCACATTTTTGAGAAAGGGTATGCCAGGTGAAAGCAGAGCTCTTCACTGTGTGATACATACAGTTGAGTGTGAAAAGCCCCCAGGTAACCTTTAACAATCCACTGGCTTGCTCTGAACATTAAGATACCATTTGACAGTGTATGAGACCAAATTAGGGCCAGCCAGCTGGGGGTCGCTGCCTGCCACAGGCTGGGTCAACCCTGCTGGCCACTGCACATGAGATGCTCCTCATTACAGTTGTTCCAGATTCACTCTGTGCCGGGGGAATTCTTCTTCCCTGAGCAAAAATTGATGAAATGTTCTCTCTACCATGGTTTTACCTTCCAGCTGTTCACTTTTCCCTCCTCTTCACAGTTGGCTCCCCCCAGGCTCCTCTGTCCTCATTTTCTGTCCCCCTCATGCCTGCCCTCTCTTCCCACCTCAGACTCCCCTTGCAATGAGACGCTGCTGCTGCCTGCTCAAAATCCTGCAACTCCCCTACCCCCTGCTGTCACCCCAGGCTCTTCTCTGCTGCCCATCAAGGCAGAGAGGCTGGTGAGAGGGAGGAAGGAGGGCCCTGCCTGCCACAGGGTGCAGGGAGGGTAGAAAGCCCTGTGCCACCAGAAGTACTGACAATCTCAGTGAAACAAAGCAATGGCAATGACCTTCTTCTGCTAATGGCTTTGGCAAAGATCCCTCCAGGACACCATCAGATGGAAAATGTGTTTTGTAAGTGTCAGAATGGCACCATACATCGAAGCCCCAGCACTCACCTCTGTTTTATGGAGCCACAGCCATGGACTAGCCTCTAGAATGGCACCTTTCTCTGGTCTCTGGATGTTTTAAGTACCCAAACGTCTTCTGGTATCTGATTTTTGTGCTGACACATCAGCAAAACATGGATTACAAGGGGGACAAACTTCCTCCACTGGAGGAGAAGCCTCAAATGGGACCAGGGGGCTGTGGCTGACATGAGGTCTGGTACCAGTGAGGAAACTGCTCTGCAGCTAATCCAGCCTGCAACAACATTTTATAAAGCAAGTCGTGGGGCAGGAGGTGGTTAGAGGGAGGAGTGAAGAAAGTGCAGTCCATCATGGTGGTGCAATAGAAGGTTACCTGCCCACATGGACCATGGATCTTCATGAGGATTAATTAAATCAAACTAGAAGGCAGATCCTGTGGATTTCTAAGTGAAGATATCTACCAGCTGCTAGTCATATATGACTGAAAAATGTCTTACACCCTGATTTGCTGTTCACTACTTCTGCGAAAGCAGGGAAATTGTTTCCAAGCACACTGCTTGGCCAGGGAGAATTTGTTCTGGGTTTCCTGAGACCCAAAGCCCCAACAATTCAAGAGTTCATGCCCTGAGCTGTGTTTGAAATAGGTGGAAGAGTGAGCAGCGGTGATACGGGGGCTAGTCTCTCCTTCCAAGTAAATCTTAATAGAAGGCAGGTAGCAGTCCATAGCAAAACACATTGAGAGCAATGAGCTGCCCAGGCATCTTGCACCTTGGGAAACAGACCATGCTGCTGAAATTGTTCATTCGAGCACTAAGGAAGAAACAGTCATCAACTAGGATCTTCCTTCTGGAAACCCATCTGAGAGTTTTGCTTGTTACAGCAATAGTATTTTGTTAGCCTGATTTTCAAGGAAGGTATGTCATATGCAATTGCACTGTCTGTGTGAGGGTGTGAATCTCCCTGTCTCCCCAGTGACCTCTGAACCCAGCAGCCGATTCTAGACAGATAAGAAATGGAAAAGGCACAAAGATGTCATGATAAAGGCAGTTTGGTAGAGGAGGGAGACTTTGCTGCTGCCCTGACCAAGGCAGTGGGAACTCTAGGGCTCATACATTACTAGTCACCACAGATTTATAATTCAGCCTTCCTCTGTCCTTCTGCTCACACCATTACTTGTTTTGATTCTGTGGCTAACTGTAATACACAGTCTATGCCAAAATGCTGCCTGCTCTGATCACTCTTCAGGGCTTTAGTCTACCTTCTGCTCAAGTTGTACTGATATTTTAAATGTACTATATCTAATCAGCATGTTTAGATGATGTCCCTTACAAGCATAAAGTTACTTGTAGTTCTGCTATAGGATCTGGGAATGACCACAAGCTAGGAATACATGGAGACTTATAAGCAGCTTGCATGAAGACAACATGGTAGAATAAACTTTGCACATTATACATGAGCTCATGAAAATGAGCTTTGTGCAGAAATATGTCTTTTGTGCTCACGGGGGCTCCATAAAGCCCTTAGAACTCCTGTTCTGTGACAGGACAGCTCTGGGCAGAAGGGATTACACTCATTCTTAGGCAGGCTATGCCTATAATTATAAGCAGCAGTAGGGACAGAGCTGATGCAAAGGCTTCCCCAACAACCAGAAAAGACATGGAGTCAAAGTTACCCCTGTGCTACCCCTTGCTGCAAGGATGCAATGAATCTGTCATTTTCATGTGGATGAATCTGATACCTGATGTTACCTAAATTGTCTATGTTTAGGGAATTGAATCACAATCCAAATAACTCTATGTCAATTAATTCATCCAAACATAAGCACCTATACCAGCTGAGATGCATTTAAATGTTTTTATCTGAAAAATAATCCAGTTTACCTTACAGGTGTTGTCTAGGCTGCTCTCTCCATGCTCACCAGGAGCAGTGCATAGCCACAAAACCCTCCTAAAGGCAATTCTACTTCCCTGAGCTTACAAACACAGCCTAGGCAAACATAGATGAAGCTACCATATCACTGCAACTCGTCTACCCAACCAGCTGGCTCAGCATCTTCCAGGCATTTCTTCATCCCACCAAACTGTAAGCCCCAGAGTCAAGCAGGGAAAGACATCAGCATGGAGGATGGGAGATTTGCAGGAAGCCATAGGTAAGTAGGAGCAGAGCTACTTCAAGATTTGTCTTTTCCCATATTCCATAAAAGGATTATTTCCAAGATATAGTCTGAACTGCTGGTTGCAGACTAGGCAAATGTCCTGCTGTAGGCACTGCTTCTCCCATTCCCTACATAGATCTTTCCAGACTTTCTTCCTTTTGTTTGCAAAACAGGAATAAAAGTAAGTACAGGCTGTAATGGACAGCCCCCATTACTGAAAGAACTGAAATATTACTGTTCTACACTAACATAGTCTCACTTATTTTGTGCATTATTTATAGAGACTCAGCTGCGAAGAAGTTATAGTTTAAAAGCAACAGCAGCAGTTCAGTAGATATTTTATTCCTTTACCTCTGATTAGCTCCTCACTACAGACCTTCCCTGCTCTCTTGAGGTGCAGAAAGGCCAGCAGAACTTGGCTGGCTTCTTCATTAGAGATTGATAGAGCGGGTTGGCAAAGGGGAAGTCCCTCCTGGAATTTTAATAAATGAAACTTGCTACTGCAGAAGATCTTCTGCAAATGAAACCTGGCTTGACCTGAATGCACAAATTCTCCATCAGGTTTGCATACACCCTACAGGAGCATCATTGTGAAAGTAGAATGTTAATATAATATCCTAAAGAGTTGTATTCCCTCCTGATTGGTCTATGTTTATTCACATTTGGAATGCATAAAGGTGCGTGGAAATAGGATACACAGACTATTTCCAAATTAATCTCCAGACTCCTGTTAGCCTTTAACTTCAGTTCAAATAATTGATCAACACTGTCCAACTAATGCAGTTAAAGTATTCCTCATTCTTAATTCATGTCATTGCATCTTTGTAAATGCATGATGATGGTCTCAGTAAGAACTTTAATACTGCCATCTAAATGTGAATAGAAAAATCGTCTTTTTAGGAAAATCCAAGTATATTTGTTAAGAATGACTGTTAGTCCACTCTGAGAAATGGTGACATGCCTTGTGCCAGAATCAGTTTCATTCTCTTCAGTAAATTAAAAATTTCTGCACTAGCAAAAATCAACAATAACAAGAATGATGGAGAATGTTGAAGAACAACACACAGGATACACTAGACTCAGTTCTCACATCAGCTGAATCTAAGTAACCTTGGCACACCCCTGTGGGAACTAGCTAGGTTATGACAAGGCTGTTTCTGCAGTGCCCAGGCTTCACCTGTCCATGGCTGCACAATTTTGCAAGCAAGGAACAATGAGCGGTATTAGACTTTGCTCTGCCAGCCTCCTTCTTGCTTGTTCATTTCCTGCAGCCGAGAGCAATGCCGAAGAATCTCTCAGGAGACACATTGCTCGCAGTTGGTGGGTGGAGGGCTGCAAGCCAAGCCAACATCCTTACAGTACTGCATTCAGTATCTGTATCAGACTTTGGGTTTGCAACTAATAATTAGCCTGCCTGCTCTTGGCAGGTGACTTCAGTGGAAGTCCTGCAACCTGGAGTTTAAATAGACAAGCATGACTTGAGTGAGGTTCTTCTTAAGTTGACCCCTACTGAGTTGTTCACAGAGGCAAGGAGAAGTTTGTGCTGCAGCAGCTACAGTTGAATGGTTGCAGGATTTACGACCATGTGAAATCAGAAATTGGTTCAATATTTTTACAATGCTTCACATTTTACACACACACAGACATACATATGCAACCACTATCAACTTCAGAGGATTTAATAGTGGTTTTTTGTCCTGGGTATTGGCAAGATAATAACTATAATAATATAAAAATACCAATATAATTATAGCACAAAAAGTACAGATCTCTGTAGGCTTTTTTTGTCAAACTTTCTTACAACCCTGCATGTTTTATTTGTGTTAAATGTGAACTTCATTAGTAATCAGAATTCTCTCTTTTCAATTCTAAATCTCCAGTAGAAAATATTTTTAATATCTTTCATTTCCTTCTTTGCAGCATGTTAAATGAGCCACTGAAAATTCAACTTTATATACTTGATAGATCTTTCTTAAAAATGCTTTGAGAAGGCTATAATTATTTAAATTTTAGTTCATAAGTATTTAAATTACAGAGAAATAAAAGAAAGCAAACCTAATTAATCATATTTTGACTAATACTGTAAAAGGTGATTTATGATGTCTGCATATAAACGGATTTACTGGCAGTATAGTATAAGTGAATGGTTTGCTATAGGAATCAAGTTTAAGGACAATAAGCAGATGAGAAAAGGAAAAAGGTTAACACCTTGCAATCATCAACAAGCCTTGCATCAATCAGGTCTGGAACAAGGTGAGCTCAGCCCATGTGAGAGAGAGTGTCTGTTCTTGAACCTGCAGATTGTTCCCATGCAAATGCAGAAACAACAGCACCGCGGTTAATGACAGTGTCAGTGTGCCTTGACCAAATGTGAGCAGCTACTCACAAGCTGGAAATCACATTGAGCTCATGACTACATTAGGGTAAAAATATATTCTAACCTGTATAAATTCTTGCCTTACACTTTCCTGCTGCAATGAGGTGACAGAGATCAAGGCAGCAATTAATTCGGACTACTCGTTTGTTCAGAGAGGAAGATTAGGACACTTTTAAGTGTCATTTTAAAAGACTTACATTCCTGTGTCACAATGCCAGAACTTGTCAGGGAGATCCAGGGCTGGGTGACTGTACTGAGGGCTGTTCCACTGTACATGGGCAAGAAATACCTAACTCTAGTTATGCACTGGAATACGCTGTCTAGAGAGATTCTGGGGTTTCCCATCAGGGAAGATTTTTAAGGGTAGGTTGGAAGTCCAGCGGCCAGGCAGAGTTTAGGAACAGCTAGGCATGCACTGGGGATGGCGGCTGGAGAAGACGACCTCTTAGCTTTCCTTAGAGCAGTATTTTTTCTGTGTCACAGTGTTGCTGCTCAGGAGACATGAGAGGTGTTGCATCCCACTCAGAAATATCCTACACAGATGCATAGAGCTCTGCAGGCCCTTGAAGGAACATGAGCAGAAAAGCATCCCTGTGAAATAACAGTAAGGGCTGCTAATAAAAAGAGTTGCTAACCTGCCTGTAGAAAATCACAGAATCGTGGAATGGTTTGGATTGGAAAGGACCTTAAGGATCACCTAGTTCCACCCCTCCCTGCCATGGACAAGGACACCTTCCACTACACCTGGTTGCTCCAAGCCCCATCCAACCTGGCCTTGAACACTGCCAGGGATGGGGCAGCCACAGCTTCTCTGGGCAACCTGTGCCAGTGTCTCACCACCCTCACAGGGAAGAACTTCCTCCAGTACCTGAAGAGGCCCTACAAGAAACCTGGAGAAGAACCTTTAGCAAGAGTATGTGGTGATAGAACAAGGGGAAATGGCTTTAAACTGAAAAGGGGTAGATTTAGATTTAGATTAGATTTAGATTAAATTTTGATAGAAATTCTTTACTATGAGGGATAGCGAGGGATGATTGCTTCCCACCTGGCTTCTGTTGCATTTACTAAGAGTTAACATTAACATCAGCCTTCACTGGGTTCCTCTGATATCAAAATTGCCTCTTTTTTTGTCCTTTTGTTTGGAGGGTATTTAGTCCTCTGCTTAAGCCAAAGGTGTCCCAAAAAATTAATCTGTATTGTCCTCCAGCCATCCTGCTTGTCTCCTCCTGCTTTCCCCTGTAAAGCAGAGGTCATGCCATCCCTTCTGCTGGTAAGATTCATGTTCCCCAGGCACCATCCTCATTCCAGCTTTGACACCCCTCGCTCCTAACCCACCTTCCTCACAGGCACAGCCACCACCATTGAGGCCACAAAGTGAATTCCCCTCAGTAAGAGCAATAACATTCAACACATTTATGTGAGAAATAATATAAAAGACTGAGTAGTGCATCCAGGTGACGTTTTGTACATTGATGTTCTTGTCCTCATATGGTTAAATGCCTGGACACACAAAAAAAATCTATTGCTGCTGCTGCTGACAAATGATTAATAGTCATTTGCCCAGTCCTCATCACAATGGTATTTTGGAAGAGAGATAATGAAAATTCTCTATTAGCTTAAGTGCCACTGCTGCTCTTATGGAATCTGAAGAACCACTTAAACCATGACAACTGGTCAACTCCGTCTTAGCAAAGACAAGTTCTTTGTAAAGAAATTCACAATAGAAAGCCTGAAGGCACATAAGAGTAACCCATTCAGCACTAAATGCAAGTCATGACATTATTTTTAGGTCTAGTTTGGCATTCTTTATTATAATATTCGAACATTATAAGTTTGCGTAATTCTTTAGCTTTGGGGGGAGGGATGGGAAGGAGGATGGCTATAAGTAGACTACTTAGCAAAATTACAGTTTTGTGGTTTCATCAGTATGAAATTATATGCTAACTGAGGGTTGGGTGGAATTTTCTTCACATTCTTCTCCCTCTGTATGCATTCTTTTGCTGCAAAACAGGGCAAATGTTTTGGAAATGTCTGTATTTTGGAAATGGCATTTTTAAAATTAAATATTTCAGACTTCCAGGAGCATGTAAGTAACTGAGCACTAGTTGAGATTCAACAATTTTTTTTATTTTTTTTTTGGGGGGGGGGTGTTCTAAATTCCTTTTATAACCTCTTTTCTTTCACAAACACCCTCACTTTTCAGGACCTTTGGAATCTAGAATACACAGGAAGTTTGGGGTATAATTATGTAAATTCCACACATAACTGATCCAACTCTTTTCTGTTGGCTGAGATTAGCACCAGAGTCCTTCCTTCATGAATTGTGAGAAACAGCTGCAGTGAGAATCAGCATTCTGAATGCAGATGTTATGGGATCTTCAACCACAGATGTTATGGGATGTTCTGACTTGCATATAGACAGATGCCTTAGAACACAGGGTGAACACAAGTTATTATTCCCTTTCCCTCTGTCTGAGTCCTGTCTATGAAGTTCAGCAAGTTGGATATTCTGGTTTGTTCTCTGGCACCAGAAACATTAAAGTACTGACATAAATTGGAACAGCTTCACCAGGACACATGAGAAAAATCCACCCCCGTTTCTGACACTGAAAACGTATCTTAGGGATATGGTTGACCTTCACTGCCACTGTGTTCTGGCTCAAACAGAAAGGAGTCTTGACCTCAGGTTTCCTCACTCAAAGCCATGGCCATCCTTGTCATACCAGGGCACCCCGTTCTTACATGGTGTATGTTTGAATTTCATTTCTAAATTTTATTTCTGTGACTCCAAGACTTCATAGGAGTTAACCTAAGACTGGACAGATGTGAGCATTGATCTTTGCACCAGGGAGTTCTTAGTTTATATTATGTAATTATGCATTTACCCAGTTATGTATAAATAGTAATAAATACCCAGTTAGTGGGTAAATCGCACAAACATGCCTTAGTGCAAGAAACATAACTCAAGACTCCTCTCTGTGTTAATGATGTGAGTATTTAGCAACAAAATCATCCTTATTTTCATGCTCCAAGATTTTGATGCAATTAAGCTTCAGTGCTTTCCTATAGACAGGTACACATCTGCAAGGAGCAATGGAAAGTAATTTTCGTAACTGAGCTTGTAGTCTGGTAGTAGGGGCAGTCTCCTGCGAACCAGAAAAGGCAGATTGGATCCCTCTCAGGGAGATCCTTTCTGCCTCCCCCACCATGAGCAATAGATTTATGCAGAAAGCAATTGCTTAGGTGAAAGCTATTCGTAGACCCAGAAAGAAATAGTGACTGCTGCTGAATTTTATATAGGCTGCAATTCTGATGATGTTCATAGACATGATCTATAACAACATGGTCTGAAAATCTTGATAAACCAAGAGTTTTAGGGAAGTCAAGCTAAGGATTTTCTGTATCGCTTCTATGCCTGTGCCACTGCTGTACTCGTGTTTAGATTTAAGTTCACCTAGGCACTTGGCTTGATTCACTCTCCTCTGGCCACGGCAGTGGGGTCTCTACCACTTTTTGGTAGGAATAAAGTTGGCTTCTGCAGCTCTCTCAGCTACCTTTCCACATTACTTTGACAAGCTGTTCCACTTTACTGGCTGTCTACAACCCAACACAGCCCATATTTCCCCCTCAGTACACTTTATACAACAGGCTCCATCTATGAGATGACTGGCAGGTTTCAGAATCAAGGTTTACCAAGTCTAGCAAATAGAGATAATGGGGAGAAAGGATTAGCATTTTAAACAGTCACTGAAATGACAAGAGAGAAACTCCATGTGTTTGGACTTCTTACAGAAGTCAAGGATGATCACCCTAAAGACTGTCCTCACTCAAGACATCTGTTTCTAAACTTCACGCTCTCCCTACAATCAAATGGGAGAAATGCCTAAACATAGATGCCTGCTACCATTGTAGATATCTCAGGGTAGACTGGCACATGTATTGTAGGTCTTATGAAAAACACATCCTCCTGAACTGTCACCTGGAGGCCAAGAAGGTTTGCTTAGGGTATCTCCAGGGGTGCTAGATATCTATTGTGCTCAGTTACACTCAAACTGTAGAAAATTGGTGACCATTCTTCTCCTTTGACAGTAAAGTCAACCTATAGCTCAGACTTACATGCAGACTCCTGTCCTGTAGAAGTCATTCTCTGACCAGACGAATTCCACCCAATATCTGGGTTGCCAAGAAAAATACGCCAGTTAGATCTCTCTCTCTTTACAATTGTTAGATTACATGCTAAGAAGCCAAGAAAAAGTTACAATCCAAAATCAAAACAGGATAGTTTAACAACTTGTCTTTGATCTATCCCATATACCATCAAGAAGAAAATACACTGCTTAAGAGTGCTTGTGTTTGCCTGTAGTGATGAGAACAAGGTGACTGATAGGTTTCAAACATATAAAGTATTTGGGTGACGTTTCAGTCAGTATAATGCCACACTGTTTGGCAAGACAAAACTGAGACCCTTTATGCACTTTAGAACACACTTAATATGAAAAGGCTCTGTTTAAACTCTTTTTGCAGTTCTGTTAAGAAAGCTCCATTAGAAGAAAGGTGCCACTCTGCTGGGTGAAAGGTCAAAGAACATGTTTTCATGCTGAGTCAAAAGCAAACTCCACAGACCTTACTACCAGGCAGCCAGACTTTTTCCTTCAACAGAGATAGACATAAATATATAGCAAGTATCTCATGGTAAGATAGTATCTCAGAAAGATGAATGAAAGAAAAGGTGTAGAGTACCTAAAGTACATATAACTGTGGAATAGCTTCCACTGTCTGAATGGCTGCTCATATTATGCAGGCTGACAAGCAACATTTCAATTTTTCAGTATCTATATCCCATTTATCATCTTCTGTCAGCGCTCTACCATAAATCTGAAGAGCATCAAAATTAAAAGGCCAACCATGAGAGAAGATATACGACTTCACCATATTTTATAGCAATAAGAGGGTATTTTTAATTTAACCTTTCCTACTGTGTTCTAATTCTACACTTTGTCATATATTAAGCTGAGCAGTTCAACCCAAAGGAACTGATCTTGGCCTTTATTATTACAAAGATCACACATAAAAAGTGCAAGAATTGATAATCTAGTAGAAATGTAGCTTGCATTTCTTACCCCCTACGCAGAGGGGGTAAGAAAGTTATGTCTCCCAGTTCTTTGTTTCCTATTTCAGAAATTTTCAGCCCAGCTTGTACCAACACCTGCTTCAGAAAGTGGGATGCTAATTAAGAGAGCTCTTCCTTCTCCCTGCTAGGTACACAATGCAACACATGCTCCCAGTAATTTGAACACACCACCCTTTACCAGCACAGTGTGAGTCAAGGACTGTGATTTCTCTTTCCTTAAGGGACCAGTAGGATTCCCCAGACTGAATAGAATGACAGTCAGACTGATAACATCTACTCTATTCTGTCTGTTTCAAATAATTTCCCACTCAATACTACTCTCTATGGGGGAAGGAATCATACACCAATTAATTCACTGCTAGAGCTTCCATAATCATTTTAAAATGTTCCCCAAATCTAACATTTGGTGGAACAGGGACTCTCAAATGCCTGCATGTCATGACTCCACATGTATTTAATTTCAATTAATCATCTTTTTGATAGTCAATTTGTTTTCCCAAGGTTTTGTAGATTCTTGGCCCTAGAAGTTGGCAAATGTTCTTGGGATGGGTACCGGATATTTCTCCAACACACGACGATGACTAACTCCAGGATATGGTGTGCTGTGTGGAAGTAAAGAGCAAATAAAGCTAAACCAGAGCTCACCCCTTTTCCAGCACCTCACCTGATCTGAAAGAGGAAGCAATTTGTGTTGCCTCACTGTACATCATTTCTATATGCTTGTTGCTGTGCATTTACCCCTGTGTAAGTTTTCGATTAAAAAAGTCATTGTGATAACATGCCCAAAACTGAACTTATTCTCTAACATGCATCAGCCTATCTTTGTAAGGAGAAAAATACGACTCCTATTGGTGATGCCAGTGAGTTTCTTAAACTCAACTGATGGACCTTTGTATTTCTAGCAGTGGCCTGAAGAGTCTTCAATTTTGCAAGCATACATTAACAAAAGAGGAATCCAGAGACACGTCTGAAGCCCAGACTTCCCTTATTGTGTTCTCGACTTCTCTTAATTTTATATGTGTGTTTATATATATAGATTAGCCTTATGGAAAGTAAGCCATGCAAAAGGATATCTTCATACCAATATGTTGCTTGGATAGCTTCCTTGCTATAGCTTTCACTGTTATATGTGTCAATACCAATTCACATTCCTCCAAGGACTATTCTGGTTCCTGAAGTTTTTGTTGTGTGTATCCTTTAGACTCTAGCTCCAGACTGCAATTCTCCAAGAGTACATACCACCTCTTTACACATTATTGTACAACAAATGGTACAGATAGGATTCCATTCATAGAGGGTGCACTTTCATTTTTGAAAGCAATGTAGTATATTAACCAATTTTTTATTTTTAAAATAAATGATTCATTTCACTATGGACATAAATTACATATTTTTACAGCTAATAAGTTACATATGTTTTCGTATGTCATTCAATGCCTGCACATCACTCTTAAGGGATCCTTTTATTAATGTCCCAGATCTTTCTTCCTTCCACCTTCAATTTATGTTCAGTTTTATTCTCCTTTCAGGGTAGGAATGTCCTCATCACAACCTAGATTAAAGGAATATTCTTAAAAATACATGGGTGCATTGAATCATTGCTCTCTTGAAAATCCTTGTAAACTTAACACCTAAAGTTTGAGGCTCTTATTTTACAGTTTCTTGGTAATCTTAAATGAAGCTGCAGGTCCTAAAAGAGAAAGGAAAGAGGGGCAATTCATATGTTGTTCCTTAATTATCATCAAGTAGAAGTGTTGATTCTGTAGCTGGCACTATGAACAAATGCTTCCACACAGCATTGGCTACAGTACCACACAAGAGACCCTCTTTCAGAAGAGGTGCATGGCTGAGGTCCTGAAAACTTTGTGGGTATCAGTAGTCTCAAGCACTTGCTGCAAGAAGGAAGTTGTTTATACAAGTGAATACTCGAAAGTGAATCAGCTGGTATCCACTGGCAGACATCCAAGGGAATCCAAGAGTCTCGTTCGTCTTTTATTGGGTGAAACATAATCTCTCTCACATTTTTCTCAGAGCTGAATATGACAGAACAAGATACAGATTATATCTCTTTTATTCACTTTTTGCATCGTGCAGATATTAACAATGGAAGATTTATAAATATACAGATATAGAAATAAAACTAGGTGATACAGAAAATAAGTTTATTTTTTCCAGTATCTTCAAGTTACAGTGGCTGCTCTTTGCTATATCTGGAATAGATACTTAGAGTTATACTCTGTTCCCTTGGAGAAGATCAAGAAGTGAGCTTTTGCAGAAAAGAAGATTTCTGATTTCTTTGAGAGTACTGCTTTTGGTTTCTCTATGACAGGAAAGATCTATAGGGAATATTAAAGGTTACTGGGGCATCTGTCTGAAATAGTTCTGGTAGCTGACTTTGGGAAAAAAAGGCTAGAAAGTCTGTGTGGTATGAAAAAGCTAAGATTGCTGGGGAATGTCACCTATTCCAACTCTGCTTACTTTTCCACACGTTTTTCTAATTTAGTTAGTTAGTTAGCAGCTTTCGTAATGATGAGGCTGAAGCATGGAAGAATTATGCCTGTTTAGTAAAAGAAACTGTTATTTTGTCAGGATTTTGGAGCAAATTCAGACAAACTAACCTGGTATATGCTAAACAAGCAGGTATTTGGTGACCAAGCTTTCCAGTGGAAAGGTGCAAGAGTGTCATTTGTCCAGATATTTCCTTTCTCAGAGTAACTGTTGGCAGCCATGTGCAAATCAAGGATGTTAGAGCAGTTGGTCCTGTTACAGGTAAATAAAGAAAAGAAGATGTTGTATCAAACCCAGCCTGAGCTGCTCTTGGCATGTGTTTACTAGAGGAGTGAAGGCAGATTTAAGAAAAGTCAAAACATATTCACACTGATTTCACTGAGAACTGTCACAGAGATTGAAAATTGAAAACTGCTGCTGTTCTCAGGAAGATCAAGCATTAAAGAAACAGATACTTCAACCATTCTCAACGGACTGTGTCTTAATCAGCTGCTTAAAACACACTAGCGCTCTACACACACAGCACTAAAGTTACCAAAACTGAATAATATTCTGTATTCTTAGCATTTTACACTATTGCATTTTCAGGGGATGCTGTGTGTTCTCTATGGGGCACTTCACACACAGCAATCCCCAGAGAAGTGCTGGCATCTGGTTAGGACCAGCAGAGAAGGGCCAGTGAACTTCAGAGACTGCCCATTTAAGAGGTATTTCCTTAGGGATATAAACAGGCTATAATTCACAGTATAATTTGCTACGGGTTAGCTTTTCACTAGGTACTCACTAACTGACTGTTCTGTTAGGGAACCGGTCACTTGATGAGGCAAATTAAAGGACTCCCTGGCAAGTGGTAACTGAGAGGGGCTTCAAGTCATCAAGGAAGCTTGAGCAGGAGAGAAGAGCTGAGGGATCCGCTTTTGCAGAAATGAGGTTGTTTTCACTGTCGAAGCAGCTCAGGAGGGAGGAGATGGGATACAAGAGACACGTGTGTGACTTGAAGAAGAAACCATGTGCAGAACAGCATTGTCTTTCCCAGAGGACACATGAAAGAGGAGGGAAATGGGACATTGAATTGTGTAGAGGTGTTTTATAGCTCAGTCTCGATCTGTACAACTCTGAGTTAAAAGCAGGGCTGTTTGTTTGAAAGAGCTTACAAAGCTTGGGCATAGTTTGTGTTTATGCAGCTGTCCCTGGAGAGAAAATTGTAAATTCAGACTGTTCATGGTGCAATCTCTTGGAAAAAAAGTGCATTTAAATTTCTGGCTATCTGAAGAGACAGCTTCAACACAGGTGGTCTGGGGCTGCTGGGTTGCAAACCCTCATCTCATGAGAAGGAGAGAGGCAAAAAGCCTATTCTGGGCAGAGAAGCCAAAAGGAGCAGATGAGCCATAGCCTGATAAAATGAGGAAAAACTAAAAATGTGGATCCAGTCTGCTATGACCCAAATGCAGCAGCTGAGGAAGATTTCCCCAGGCACAATGATTTTAAAATGCAGAAAACCCCAGCTGATTTTTCAACACCAATAAGTAAATGTTCCTAATGAATCTGGCCCTTATCTCAGTTAGCAGTTTTGCAAAGCAATCCATATAATCCATTACTTCTGAGTAATTTTTAACTGGCTGATGATCTGTGATGTGTGCCAATGGATTATTGGACTCTGTGATTGACCACATAGAGCAGGTGATGCCAGCCGTGCTCTCTGCATGACACAAGTGGAAGAGAGCCGTCAATAGTGGCAAATGGATACAAAAAGTAAATATTCTTGTTCAAAACCAGATTTTCCTATTTTCATACAATGTACAAAGGACATATGCATATATGGTCTTTTAAAGTATGCTACAGCAATTATTCTTATTTCATGGAAGGGTATAAAGACATAACAGCTGGGACATGCTTTTCTGAGTCTGCAAAACTATAATAAAACCCACCAGAGTTCTTGTTCTGTTCAATGTGCCTTTATATTAAATAAAAATACAAGAACTTACACACTAGGTCAGATATAAGGTCCATCTGGTCTGACTAACATGGCAGAAGTATTGATATCCATCCAGTGACCCTTATATACTCTTCTGGCTTTCTGTAGGAACAGGCTGAAGTATTTCTCTTCTGGATGACAAGTGATAAACAGAAGTATTGTCTTTGCTGTTAATGAGAATTTTTCACTAAAAGTTTTTGTTGGATAAAGAAAAGGGATGCTGAAGGCAAATATCTTGGTTTGGAATAGGCTTGATTTTTTTTTAGTTCTGCCTCTGTGTGCACTCAGGAAATTATCAGGAGTGAAGAGCCAGACAGCCCATAAATGGTGAGATAAATATTCTGGAATTACAAGACATGCAAAATAAAACCTGGAACTTTCTGTTCTGCTTTTCTACTAGAAATATTCTTAAAAATTTTAGGTGTCAGTGGCTGTTTTCTTGTAACGGACCATATTCTACAGGTCACTAAATGTCCAATTTTACTGCTTGAAAGGTAAAGCTCAATACCTATTTTCTCGCTGTTTTCAAAGAGGATAATAATACAGCTATACAGACAACACACTTCATTTAACTATGATGGAAAGAACCTGAAAGTTTCCTTGTACGAAACTTGCAGTGCCTGAAATAAAACTTCTGAATTCAGGCCAGTCAAATCCTTATAAGTGATCTCATTTACAACAGACATACACTTACCCGCCACATTCACCTGGTTTTGATAACCAGTCCCAGTGTACAGCACAGTTCTAGGGTACACATCACAGGCTGCTTCTAATTAACTCAATACAGAGCCCTTTTAGCTTTTCATTGAGAAGACCTTGGGTGAGTCAGAAGTGTGAACAGCACTAGAAAACACTTCTAAAAGAGACACAGGGAATAAATGTTTCATGTATTGATATCAACAGCCTATATTTTAAAAAAAAAAAATCATAGAACTATAAGGGCAAGCAAATCAAATGTTGGCTGGCACTCAAAGGAAAGTTCTTCCTGTTGAAAGTCTCTTAGTAGCTGGTCATTAGGAGAAAAAGTTGGCATCCACAGCTGAAACCTGCTGCGTTTATGTTGTATAATCTAAAAATCCGGTCTGCATTCTCTTTGTTTCATGTTTCCTAAAACACAGTCCAGCATCCTAAACTCCAGAGATCTGTTGCATTATGCAATCAAATTCTACAATTCCATCTTTTTTAAGCAAAAAGCACACAACACAAATGGTTCAGCTGTCAGGGTTTGTTGTGATCTGCCTTAGCAGTTCTACCCACAGGTGTTTATGAGACATGCTAGTGTGCACAACATATACTATACTTTAATGCGTGAACAGTTGAATCCTGCGTGCCGTTGGCCATCATTTGTTCACTTGTGTTCTTCTATTTTCATCTCTGGAGCAGTTACCTGTCTCTCAAAGAAATGACCTAACAAAAGATCAAAAAAGACATTTCAAACCCAAGATTAAATAACTATGGGATGAATTTTGTTCATTCACAGCACTAAGCTACCATTTTATTCCCCAGGACTACACAGTTACACACAAGAGGACAATTTTGTGTTAGGCTGGCAATTATAATTACCATTAATTAAGGATTTATTATCACTAAAAATTGTAGAAAAGTGAGAAGATACTTACTACTTTGGGGGGGGTGTACTTAAGTACAATTTAATATTGTTGCTGAAGGTTCTCTGTATACAAAGCAAATGGTGTTTAAGAAACATAATTGGCACCCTGTTTGCACACCTCAGATCCTTTAATACAACATTCCTCTGGGTGGGGAAACATTGCCAGATCTGTTTTGCAGGAGGAACTTGGTGTTAAACTGGGGATCTCAGTTCCAGCTGCATGAAAAGTCTTAAAGCACCTCTGGCCACCTGGCTCAGAGACACAAGCCTGGACTAGCCTCTTGAGACTCCTCTGCAGTGAATGAGGAAGAGAGGAAAGCACCTAAAACTGGAATTTAGATACTCCACGTCTCCTTTGCAAATGCTAAGGTCTGGTGTGAAACAAACTTAAGTCTGTTGCCTCTCTATTGGGGTGCCTAAGGGAGCTTGAGATGCACCCTCCAAAACAGACTTCTGCTCCCCAGTTGTCACCTTTCTGCTGGGTACATGACACTGTCTCATTCCTTGGTTTTATGCTGAAGGTATTAGAAAAGGCTGGTGGTCAGAGCAATCAGCCAGGGAGGGGGACACACAAATTTGAGCTCTTTTGCCAACAGAGTACTCAAACCCTGGGATGTCATCGTTGTGCCACACAATCACTTTTCACTCCTCTTGATGACTCTGTCCTCCAGATTGACTGGGCAGATTTGAAGAATCTAAAAGTACGCGAACAGAGAGGAGGCTTTGCAGTCCAATAAAGAGGGTAGAGGATACAGACAGAAACCTGGATTTCAAGACCTTGTTCCTGAGATGTATATCTTGTTTCACCTTAAACTATCAGCAAGTGAAATACAAAATTTAGTGTTGGGAACAGTCAAGCATCAAGCTCTGTACCTAGCAGCAAGAGATGCTGCTTCACTGTTTCAACACAAGGGATGAGGAGTCAAAGAGCACAAGCTGGAGAGCAGCAAGGTCTTGCTGGGGGTGGCAGCAGCAGCACAGAGAAGCAGGCAGTGGCTGGCAGCTCAGATCACTCCTGTTTGCAGAAATTACTACTGGAATAATTTGCTCAACTCAAGTATTTGACAAATAATCAGAGATTTAAAAAAAAAAAATAATTAATTTGAGGGTTGGGGAGAATACTTCACAGAGCTTAAAGCATTCATTGTGGTTCCTGTATCAGAGGAGGCTGGAGGGTGACCTGACTGCAGACATCTTCAGTACTACATACCTTCATCTTGCACAGAAAAGAATGAGTTGCAGCAGCTAGAAACTGATGTCAGATGCATTTAAACTAGAGATAAGGCATACAATTATCAGAACAAAGATGGTTAACCAACAGAACAAATGACCTGGGAAAATAGTTCTCTCCCCCCTTATAGTTTCACATGAGGATGGCCTTTTGTAACATTATTTGTGGCAAAATGTAAGTCCTACTGTGATCAAACATACACTGCTGGGCGCAAAGCAGGGTGATGTGTCCTGCAGTATGAAGAAGGTCATACTCGTTATCAGTAGTATTTATTGAACAGCAGCTACTGTTAAGTGTATATGTTATTAAATGTACATGAGGAGATAACCCCCACCAGCCTGCTTTGTGAGCAAACAGCACACAGCAAACAGCACACAGCATACAGGACACAGCATTGTGCCCTGCTGTTGTAGGCAGGCTTTCTTGGTATGAAAATCTGATTGCAGGAGTACCCTCCCCTGGGATGTGAGATGCAGTCCAAGCAGAAGCCAGCATCCACCAACCTGGAAGCTTAAACATAACCACTGAAACTATGAATGTTCATGACACAGTGAATTTGAAAGAGGAGATCTCAGGAGGCCCAGCCCTGATTGTGTTTGACTATACCTCTTTGAAAATAAGAAGGAGGAAAATCGAGCAGGTATTTACACAGGGAATGAGGGCTCCTGTGGAATATTAAGCACTACATTTGCTTGTTCAGCTCTCATGTGTTCAGCTTTCTTGTGGAAAGCTTGTTCAGCTTTCATGTGGACATCTCATGTAGCACACATAGCGGGGTGTGTTATGGTAAGTCAGTCAGGATACCTGTTGGCTAATCAGAGAAGATGTACTGACAACAGCACTAGTGGGGAGAAGTGGTACCTGAAAAGTGTAACCTGGCATGGTGGCTGCAGTCCTCCTTGACCCCAGCCTCTTTCTTGATAGAGGCTGTGATACTACAGAGAACATGATACCCCTGCCTTTTGGGGTTGAGGAGGAGGAAGGGTTGTGCAGGCCTAAAGCTATACCACAATGACTCTGGCAACACACTGCCAGAGCAATCTGGAGGACACCCACAGCACAGGGTACACCCAGCAGCTAGACCCTGAAACAAGTGTTTCAAGATTTACTATTGCACATGTTTACAGTGCAATAGACATCAAAAACTGATGGCAGAAAAAAGAAAACAAAAGATAGAAAAGGAATATCCCACATGGGTGTCTTCACAGCAAAAGCAGCACAAAGGAGCCCACTTTGGAAGGAGATGGTTAGCCATGGCTGCTGTGTATGAAACATAAGTTTTCCTTTGAGTATTTGTAACATTTTCTTTGGTTCTTACAAACTAAAACCAATCAGTACATGCAGCAGTTGTTAAAATATAATGCAAGTAATCCACATGGGATATGCTGGCTTCTACCAGTGAAGTCTGTTGCTTCTTATTAAGCAGGAAGGAAACACTCATCATTATAATATTTACACCCCATTTTACAGTCTGTCTTTATTCTGGTTTCCAGAACCATAAAAAAATCCTCAGGCTCTTAAGACAAAACTTCATATCATTACTCTAATTTGCCTTGTTGAGAAATATAATGACGTGTCAACACACTAACACAAATGTAATGCCTGCATTGCATACAAGATAGCTACTTAATGTCGCTATCCACAGGGCTTTATATGTAGATTGAAAAGATAACTTTGCATCCGTGTTGGCAGCTGGTAGTTAAAGTTACGTACATGCTTAGTCTCAGGGGCACATTTTCATCCCACGCTGTACTAGATTAATGCAGATAATATAGACAAGAATATGATGGATAAAATCTGCAGCGCATACAGTCAGCTTGCAAAGAGAGGAAGATATTTTTCCTGTGTGCTCAGGGAGGAACTAATGCAGCCAGCTGGTAGTAGCCTCCTCCTGCGCAGGCTGTGCTGTGGCAGGGGACTCTGCTGTGGTGGCTGCAGTGTAACCTCCAGCTGGGAGCACACCAGGAGCATGGGAGAGCTGTCAGTCAGCCAGGAAGGTCTCTCGGGCAGCACGGCCCATTGGACTTCAGTGTGTGTGCAGGACTTCATCTCAGCCAGTGAAGCACAAGGGGTATGGGCCACTTCTCATCTGTTGCAGGTAAACTGAGCTTAAAGGGATTTGAAGTTCCTCTGGGCAAAAGTAAATGAGAAAGACTTATGAAAAGGCTCAAGCAACAGCTACGGAACAGACTGCCTGCTGTCATGGTTAGGTCAGGCTCGAGGCAATGAGAATCCTATGGAAATGTAAGCAGCATTTCAGCGAGCAAAGAGAAATAGCAACCACTATCTCTAAATCTTTACAGATCCTGGAAGTGTCTGGTTATGGTATTCTCCTGAATGGGGCATGCAAAGAGAGTTCACTATGTTTATACTCATCTACAATGTGCAAAAACGTCTTGTTGGGTTTGAAAGTATCAGCTTAAGTCTCCACAGAGAAGGAAAACACTCTAGGGAGGTCTTGTACAGTCTCACACATTTATGTGCTCTGCAGTAGATGTGCCTCACAACATCTTCACTCATGTCAGACCAGGATATACCAGTGACCAGTGTGCCTGTGAGCTCAGCTGTACCTGGCATAGACATCTTCCCATTGGAGCTGGGCAACTCAGAGAGGGATCTTTCACTCTTCCCATTCCCAGTGTCCTACAGGTCACGGGGGCTGACAGCTGGCCAGCTCTCCTGCGATGAGCTTCCTCCCAAAGCATCACCACCTGAGTCACAGCTGGAATTCTGCTGTTTCTGGCACTTCTGACTTGCCCAGGCAATAGCACAGCTGAGCTGCAGATCGAAGGATTTGCTCCCAACCAACACTTCCCATCTGATTTTATGAGCAGAAGGTATTATTTGGGGGGTAAATTAATCATGCTGCAGCAGGACAGAAAGAATGCAAAGACAGACATGCTCACTACCTGTCAACTCCCAAATGCAGTTAGTTAAAATCTCCTGACTCCAGCATAAGCTGAAACTATCAGTGGCTGATAGATTGCAATTGTCATCAAATCTACACTCTGCATTTAGTGGTGGGTTTTCTTCTTTGCAGAGTTCAACCACTGACTGCGCTGGAGCAAGGAGTGTGACTGCAGTAAGTCTCTGCTGAGCAGCCCTTGGGTTTTTAATTAGGAAAAGCAAAGCTTTTCTGCAATAATTTCATTTTGTTAAAACCTCTTTTGTCAATATTATTCACCTGCCTTTCTATCCAATAATAAATCAGATTGGTCACCTGCATTTGATGCCTGTGCTGTCCTTTGCTCAGGTAGCGGGGCTGAAGACTTTTTCTGCATCCTGCACACCAAAGTGGATACGAAAGTAAAACATGCAAACTCTCTCCTGATGGTGCTTTGTGACACCTCTCATTTATTATTTGACCCTCACACAGAGCAGGACAAATCCTGTACTCACATAAGCTCATGTAAGTTTGGCTACACTTGACACTGTTCTCCACTGCATGATCAATTGCCCTGCCTTGGAGGAACAATTGGAGAAAATATTTCTGTGGCTAGTGGTTGGGTTTTTTTTCCCAGCCTAATAGCTATGATTAGTGACAAACACGCTGTAAATAGGAAACAGAAGCATTTGTCCTCTTGAAATTAGAAAGAGAGGTCATATTAACTTAACAGGTTCTAACTAATGGCCTCAGAAAAGGCGTTAGTTGGAAATTGGTTTCCATCTCTACTGACCTGGGTAAATTTCAAAGTGTTAAACTCTTCATAGCAGCCTCCATATGCTCACCCAGAGCTTGAGCTATTCAGCCCCCTCTGAGTATTGATTTTTGGTCCTCGAATATTTCTGTTCTGCACAAACATGTTATCCAGTAGCTGTTCAATCAGTGAAGTTTTATTCTTGATACAAATGCTGAATTTTGTAACAAGTTAGTTTAGTTAAGTTGTTACAAGTTAGTTTAGATCAAAGGGATGAATCTTGTTTAATTGCAACTATCTCCCTTTATGTGGCTTTGGGGGTTTTTTGCCATTTTTCATGTTTCTTCCTCCTTGTGGCTTTTCTTAAGACAAGTGTTTCACATCTGAGCCTTGACAGGTTTGTGGGCTATGCTAGTACAGTAAGGAATACTTTTTCTCCTCGAACTGCAGCAGGCAGGAAAGAAAATACTGCCAACAGCTATGGACCCCCCAAGGAAGCTTAAGTACCGTTGTGGGTAATTTTGCCTGTATAAATTTATTGAGAGGCAAAAGCAATACCTAAATATAATTTTATTTGTATGTTATTCATTTGAATAACATTGGTGTAAACACCCCTTTTATGTGAGTTTCTTTGTCTCTGCTGAGAGATAGATGGGGGGTCTGGGAGAGGTGGGGGGAGCACCACGTTGTGGTACACTGTGCAACATTTGAGCACACCAAGG
Source organism: Nestor notabilis (assembly GCF_000696875.1). NCBI lineage: Eukaryota > Metazoa > Chordata > Aves > Psittaciformes > Psittacidae > Nestor > Nestor notabilis. The sequence continues at coordinate 37,173 of NW_009934406.1, forward strand.
GGCCTTTCTCTCTTGGCACAGTATGTAGCAAAAACCAGCACTATAATCATCATCGGGAAGTGAATAAGATAGAGCTGCCTTAGCCAGATCTTCAAAATCTGCGTCCCCCACAATGGGTTACTGAGAATCTCACAGCAACAAACAGCATTTTCCTGAGGAGACTGCTGGTGCTGAGCACATAGCAGGAGAGAATTTTCTAGGCACAAAGCTGGGCTGCCGCAGTGTGCCTGATGCTTTGTCCACCAAAGCCTTTCCAGGTTGACATAAGAATCAAATGGACTCAGAATAGTTTCATTCTCTTTGTGAACCCAGCATCTTCAGCTATGCCCTGAAGTTTTGCACCCCCTGCCTTTTCCATTAAATCCCACGGCACACAGCATCTCTTTGTTCCTAGAAAGGTTGTTACCATGCAGGGGGCAAAATCCAACACAGCTGCACTCATTCTTTGCTACCGTTAGCAGCAGCAATCATCTCCCACTGTAATCTTTTCCATTTTTTGTTTCCCAGATGCAAAAGGAGCCCAGTCTTGCAAGACAGCAAAGAGTGTCCTTAGAGGGCTTGAGCACTTCCATTACTCATCCAGCTCATCTAGAAAGATTTTTTTATATTTCAGTAAAAATCAAAAGTCAATTACTGTCATTCAGCTGCAAGGATTCCCTGATGCTGGTGCAAATAATATGTTCAAACAAGGGCTTTCTCCCATATAGCCAGATTCTTATGATCTCACCTTGTAAAGAAATCATAATCCTTTGTTACAATGACTGGTCTGCTGCCCTGGTAGCTATAACAATATGCATTTTACTCATTAATAACAAAAAGCAACCTTAAGTAAAACTCAAAGGAGTAAAAGATGGCTACACTGTTGAAGGAGGAAAAGACATGGCATAGACTCCTGTTCAGAGCAGTCACATTACTGCAGCATCTGTTTGACTCCGGAAGTTAAGGGATGAAATGGACAAAGTTAGGGGGATTAGGAATTTGCCAAAGAAGAGGCTTTTTGGAAAAGAGGCTGCTTTAGTGTTGTGTAAATCATCATTATCTCTCAGCATAATAACTGTGAGATCAATAGTGCCATAGAAACCAGCAATGGGTAGTGTTCATGCTGCAGCTCATTAAATGCTCTTAAGGTGTGTCCACATCAGTGCTTCAGTTCCACCCTAGAACACACTTTGCAGTTGCCCCTTTTCCTGCACTTTGGTTTACATCATAAAGTGGGTCTCAGTGGATGTGAACTGGATCCAAATAAAAGATCACTGGACCGCGTCTGTCCTTCCCACCATTCCCAGTTCCAAAAGGACCAAAATTGTTTTCTGAGAGCGCCACCAGTCTCCCTAAATGTCCTTAGCCTGCCAATAGGAGCAGAGAAGTGGGACTGCAATTGTATTTATGCCCCACAGTAACTGGAATTAAAGGGTACTCCAATAAGCACACAGAGGGTGGGACTGTCCTTTGTCATAGGCCACAGTAGGGAAAGGTTTTTTAAAATACT
>NW_009934406.1:38692-52300 GCF_000696875.1 Nestor notabilis
CTGTATCAGGAGGAAACAAGTTGCATATTCTTTCTCTGTCCTTGAACTATAGGAGAAACCTACAGAATGATTCACATATGAATATCTAAAACTAGGCCAGATAATTTCTCTCTTTTATGGCCAGACATGTGCAGAGACCAGAAGACAACCTGACTTGCCTTAATATTTTGCCACATCTATGAATAAAACATGTTTTTCTGGCAGAGAGCGTAGGGACAACCACAGCCATGGAGCCAATGCAGCTGAAGGTGCTCAGGACCCCTGAAAAACCTGGGGGTCCCTGCATCACAAGATGTGTAATGCCCATAGTAACCCCATTCCTGACTTGGGGGTTATCTAAGAGGGTGTATGAGGTACTCCAACTGTAGGCCAACAGTAACAGCAGGAGATTTCTAGCAGGAACAGGCTTTAAAGCATTGCAAATAAGTTCTGTTGAATGGAAGGGCAGATTGATTCACAGCAGTCTTGAAAAGTATGTATTTCATGGTGAAGTTAAGTTAGCACTAAAGCTGTTAGCTGGGCTCTGTCTTGCCTCAAGTCTTTAAGCAAAATAGGCTTGCTTTAAAAGCTAGCATTGTAGTTCAGCAGAATATCTGTGCTACTGGGCAGAATGGGAGCTTGTGTCAGGGAAGTGACTGCCTTTCCAGCCTCTCAGTCAGCACACCCTAGGAATGCTCCCTTAGAGTTCTGTGTTGGATAGGACGTGTTTAAATAGCCAGAAAATAAAGTGTTTTTCACTCAAAGAAAGCTGTGAGCAGATGCCACAAACCCTCCCAGCAATGCAGCACTGCTCAGAAATGGCAAATTTACCCCTGGATATACTGGAGCAATTTTCTCCCCTTTCTGAATAAATTCCTTTCCAATGTGTTGCTGCTGGTCCAGGCTCACCTGCCCCGCTGCAGGTTGCACCCACACGGGTGTCTCAGGCTTCCCTCCTGACCGAAGGACTGTGCAGTGAGGGAGGCTTGGGCAGCTGAAGGCCAGTGAGGCTGCCTGCATGGGGACAGGGCAGAGCATTTCTTCTGCCGTGGAGAGCATTCACACGGTCGAGTGTATCAGACAGTCATTTATTCTTCACCTCACGCAACAGGCTGTCACGTACTTGGTTCAAGGTCACCAGTGTCCCGCTCCACCTGATTCTTCTCATCAGAGGAGAGAGCTGAGGAATTCTGCTGTGATTAATAACCGTATCTATCCCCCGGGGGCTTAGTTTTTTCCCTCCATTTTTAATTTTACGTTCTGTTTACCAGCTGCTCTTGTTCATTAAAAAAACAAACCCTCTCTAGTTCTCATTAGCACCATATGTCTTCTGGTTATTTGAGAAATGAATGCAAAATGTATTTAAAGGATTAGTCAAATCATGATAGGTGAAAAGATTGAAAGGTAAAGCTGAGAAGATGCACATGAGACTATCTTCTCACTGCTGCTGGTGCTGTCCACAACTATACCCAAAACAACATCCCACCATAGTCCACCCTCCCTGTTCCACTAGTGCCTCCACAGACTGCAATGAAATCACAACAATGTCTCTGGCTCTCACCTATTCTCCAGCAGAGATTTTTTTCTCCTCACTCCTTCTTCAGGCAAGTTACCACTGACCCAAAATCAGCTTTCAAATGTGAGCCAGAATTAGTGCTAATTGGAGACAGTTGTTTCTAAAACACTTGCAGAGTTTCACAGGGCTGTTATGAACACTCAGAAACCTGTGCAGCACAAAACACAGCAGGCTGCTGTTTAGTGCTTTCCTCCTTACAACCCTCAGCATGTGATATTTGAAGCACATTTTTCCTGAAATCTCTCTATCATTCCACTTTGAAACATAGTTATTTAGTTTTATCTGTGAACACAGATAATCAGTTTTCTTTGGAACATAATAAGGCAAAAAGTCTAACCTATTTCTTTTCTCCAAGAGCTTCTGTCATGCGACAAATCCTATTCCAGTATTTATAAATTCATTCCCCCTCCTGACATCCTGATTGGTAAAGGAGAATATAAACAGCCCAGAATTTGGCTTAACGCCTCTGCACTTCTTCTGAGAGTGTGACATGTCATCTGATGTGCATTACCTCCAGCAGCACACGATCCCTTGGCAAAATGAACGTGTCCAGATTTCTTAGCCAATCTATTACCATCAGACCCAGAAGCAACAGAGCTGCTGACTGACACTTTCACAGCACTGGCATTGAAATTCATTGTTTAATGCAGATCTGCGAATGGCTATACTGACAGGAATGAAATTCTATACGGATATATATAGATTTATAGAGAAATTTTCATATGAAAATCTATGTATTTCCTCTGGTAATTGAACTTGAAATATGAACAGCATTGTTGATGATGGTCTTTTGTTTGTTTGTTTGTTTGTTTGTTTTCCATAGGGAAAAATAGCAAGCCATTAATACTCTGAGAAGAGACTTCCTGCCCAGAGGATACAGGGAACAGGAACGGCTCTAAGTGGATCTTCTGCAGCAGAAAATCTTGTTTAGAATAATAACAAAAACTTGCAGTTTCTCCTGAGAGGCTGAGCATATGTTGGAGGTGGGTTATTTTCATTTTTCCCTGAAGCACACCTGGAAAAAAATGAAGCACATGAGTCACTAAAGATAATGCATGAAAATGTTGAAAAGGCAGGAAAAAATCCAATTTTTCTGATCACACACTCAGCATGCTGCACAGAGGACTTCTTACAATCCATTACAGGAACTTAAAGTTGTAGATGGATTGCAATAGTTTAGAGGAGTGGACAAAAACAGTAAGGTAGAAATGGCTTACAGTGGGTGCAGCATGATTAAGAACGTGTTCATACTGAGCATGGAGGGAAATAGATTATAATATTTGGATTTAATGGTTTATAGCATCAAATCTTCCTAAGGTTCCCATAAAAAGTATTTAATAGCTAGCTTAGTTGATATGAGGGAAAGCTCCAAAAGCAATTTAATTGTATTCAAATTATTTCAGACCATGTAGTTAATTTCTGAGGTACATGATTTCTTCTTTATAGTTCCTATTAGTCTCAGCAAGGTTTTGCCACCCCTGCTCCAGCCCAAGGGTGTGGGCAGAGACCCAACTCCTGACTCCTGCAGCTGGCAGTGTGTGCAGGAGCAAGAGCTGTATGGACATAGATCTGCACCACACTCCCCTCAACACTGCACCAGAGCCAGGTTTGCCTGGAGCAGGTCTGGGGAAGCAGCAGGAGCCCCAGGGCTGTGCTGCACACCCAGCCACTCACCCCTGCTCTTGCCTCCCTCCTGGTCCTGGAGCTCCCTATGCAACCTGGGGAGCCAAATCCACCTGAACATCAGGCTCACCAGTGTGAGCCCCAGGATCGCCCATGGACACAGCACTGCTCTGTGCATGCTCTGGGTTAGCGAATATTTTCATCATAGGCAGCAAGGACATGTATACTTCGCCTCTAGTTACTCCGCTTGCTATAAGGATTGTTGCTTGAAGGAGGGAGGGCACCTCTATGTGATGATGGTAGTTGGTTTGTTAAAACCAACAGGTTAGCGCTTGAGTTGTAGGGATTTTAGTTTAATCTATTTAGGGGGGAATTGATAGATAATTTGAAGAATATGTTGGATAACTACAGCATCAAGAACAGATGTGGTTAACTTTTGGCTCTCACGTATTACTGAGAGATCTGTCTGCCCTCTGTCACTCTCAGAAGTGCATCTGATGTTTTCCCCATGGGCAAACTGTGGTGCAAATGAAAGTCTGAGTTTTAACCTTTTGTTTCTCAAATTAGACTTTCAGACCCAGATTCTCAAAGGTGTCTAAGAATGACTAATTCCCTTCCAGATCAGTGTGGACAGGGACTTTATATTTCTGTATAGTCAAGGCTCAGTATTTCATGAGCAGTCTAAGTTCCTGAGCAATTGTCAATTCAAGTGCCTTCCCTTCCCTTTCTTTCCCTTCTCTTCTCACCCTTCCCCTCCCCTCCCTTTCCCTTCTCTCTGCTTCCCTTCAGCTTCCCTTCCCAAAGCATTTTCTACAATACATTTCTTCAGCATTTTCCAAAGCACAAAGTTGTTGGAAAACACAAAGCTTTTGAAACAAATGTTTCACTCTCCCAGGAGAATGATGGTGCATTTCCAGACAGTCAAGTCTCAGATAAACTTTTGCATTGAATCTTAGAAAAAGGAAGGGTGGTTAGGATAAAATTGGCAATGAAAGGCACCAAGTGTATCAAAGCAGTAGAAATCTGATATCAGAACCATGATTAAATACCACTATTACCATGTGTCAACAGATATTACAGGAGTTTGTAAATTAAGCTGCTGTAGCTGTAATTACTGCAGAACTGTTCTGTCTTAAAACGTTCTTTCAAATTGGCACGACTCCATTTGGAAATAATATGTTTCAATATCAAGATCCTGCATCTCCCACAGGCTGTTGTGCTCAGAGGTGGTTTGAGGTTTTTGCTAAAATACACCCTCCTCTCAGGTGGCAAGGGTAAGGATTTAGTGCAGATTTCTGCTGTGATTCTTACACAATTGCAAGCATCCAAGCAAGACTGCAAGATGCTGTTGTGACTCCATTTGTTGGACGCTGATGGAGAGAGGGCATTAGCATGTGAAATCATTCACTCTCTGTGTAACTGATGAGCAGAGTGCTTCTTGGCATCCATACTAATAGACCAGTTCAGCGTAACACCGGCAGTTTATTTTCTGACCTTGTGGCTGGGGTCACCCAAAATCCTTGTCTCATTTTCTCTAAAAAATAAGCAGCAAACTTAGCTTTTCTCCAGAGAATGCCAGCAACATTTACATCAGTTGCATGCTAAAAACATGTTGCATTCATGTCCCAGGGAATAGCTGGTTTATATTTTAACTTGGAATATGGTATGGTGACCTTGATTTCAGCCTACCTCTGATTAGTCTGCCTTATTTTATGCATTTCCCACTCAAACCATTTCTTGATATGAGCAGGTATTTGCTGGGTGAGTGTTTGTAAAAGGCACATGATGGTGACTTTTACTGGAAAATGGCAGCTCTGACAGCAAGTTTTCCTTCTGAAAAGCTGGACCAGTCTGTCTATTGACACCTCAGTTGGACTGATTTAATTTAATAACTAGGTTTTGCATTTCTGTAACTCTTGTAGGGGTCCAGCTCAGTGCAGTAACAGGCATTGTATCTTACCAGCCTTTTTGCATATCCCTCTGCTTGATACATATGTCTAAATTAGAGAGTTTCAAAAACAATCAATCACTGCTGCAAGACAAAATGAGATCCTAATCCTTTCGGTCATTGATCCAGAGAGTTTAAGCCCCTTAGGGAACATCAGGTTCCTCCACCTCTCTGCAGGTGTCACAGCTGCTACATGATATTCTGTATTCCTCCTCAAGCCTAACAATCTGTGCTTGACCAGAGTTTTGCAAAGAAGTGTCCTTCCATTGCTGGGAGTCCTCAGGGAGACAGCCAGCTCCTTCCCTGACTGCCTACTCCAATAGCTACCCGCGCCAAGTTAATATTAGCACCTCATTTTTCTTCTCTCAAATTTTCCATCCTCAATTTCCAGCCACTGGATCTCATTACACCTTCCTCTGCCCTGAGCTTAATGAGCTATTTGCTAACTGATATTTCCTTCCTGTCTTTCCAGGATATTTTCTTCCTCCAGGTTACAATGATGAAGGCCAGGTTGATGCAGTGATGCAATGATGAAGGCCAGGTTGGACAGGGCCTTGAGCAACCTCATCTCATGGGAGGTGTCTCTGCCCATGGCATGGGGTTTGGAACTAGATGGTCTTAAGGTCCTTTCCAACACAAACCATTCTATGATTCTACAATATTTCACTTTTATTTCTGGTAGTCTGAACATACCAAAATCTTTGAAGCTCACCCATTTCAGTGCTTACTCTAAACATTATGTCCTTTTTGTGGGTCTTTTCTGTGTCTTCAGCAGCCTTTCCACTTTTATAAAGCCCATGTTAGGATGCAATGTGTCACTCCCAAAAGCATCTCCAGTGACGAAAAACAAAACAGGAGAGCCTGGCTCAGACACTTCTAATCACCTGAATCCCTCCCCTGAACCATTCCCAGGTCCTCAGTGTGGTCTCCCAATGCCATGCATGCAGAGAAAAAAACTTTGGCCCAGTCTTACTTGTTAACCCCCTCCTTCAGGCTCAAAGGAAATGTCTTTTTTCTCAGTGTCTCAGAGGGGGCTGACCCTGCACCCCTGCTCGCCATAACCTTTTCTCAAGATCCTGCTTTCTAGGGTACAGTCCCCCATCCTGTGGGTTTGTGAGAACCTTGGCCCTGCTCATCTGAGCAGTACTCACCATCTGCATCCCATGTTTCCTTCATGGACAACCCTAATAGCAGTTAAATGCTGGTTGCCTGCAGATCCTCTCTGCTCCTGCTGCACCTCAACATCTCAGTTTCTTCCCGGTGGGATCTTGTGTGAAGAACCCCAGGCCATCCGCCTGCTCAGCAGCATCTACATGACATTGTCTTTCTGCAAACTTTACCACCCAGGAGCTAGACAGGACTCCTCACACAGTGAATACTCTCCAGGCCTTTCCAAGTTTGCTCCAAGCACCCACAGCTACCTTAGCCATGTAGACTGGTTGTGCTTTTGGACTCATGGCCAGCCTCAAAAGGCCAGTCCTGCACAGGACAAGGTAGAGCATGCTCCAGATTGCTCTGAATGGCTGCACAGCTCTCAGCACTGCTTGGTATCACACCAGCATCATCTACAACTTTTCTACTAGCTAAATTATCTAAATCTGGGTTTAGATTTGCTTTGAGAACACTGGCAAAAACATTGTGGCACTCTGGGTGCAGCACAGATTCGTGGAGCATCCCACCAGGAACAGCCCACACCATGACCACTCCCCATTCCCTGCTGCCCCTCACAGCCCACCAGTAAGTTGGCATTTCATCCGTTTAACACACACACACTCTTCATGAACACTGTTTAACCTTCATGCTGCAGACAGAATACCACAGAGCTCTGAAATACTAGGCAAGATTTTGCTATATTCATGCAGTTAACTTTTTTTGAGCCAAAATTTATTTAAAACATGGTGACATTTGCTTACTAGGAGAAATTAAACAGTGAGCTGTTAAAATACACACGTAAGTACATGCTATTTCAATCTGTGGACAGGGTAATGGCTCATAAAACACCTGTGACTGAGAAGCAGAGATGCAAAGCACAGGCAGAGTATCACAGAATATTATGATGCTCCACATCTTCATCACTGATATGGGGCCTTGATATCTGGTCAATAGCAGGGCTTTTCCTGTTGGCCCCAGTGTACAGGGCAGGTCTGAGTAGAGCAGATTGCACAAAAGGTAGAGAAAAGGTAAAGAGAAGAGGTAAAGGTAAAGAGTGACAGTCCTGCAGGCAGGTGACACTGCAGTGGGGCAGAAGAGGAGTCTTGTCATGGGGCAGCAGCAAGGTACAGCAGCCAGAGCTTGCTGGAAGAGCAAGAGAGGTGCACGGGCATGGTTGTACATTCAATGGAGACTGACGACAAATTCAGAGTGTTAACACAGTTCGCTCTTGCTAGCATTTTCAGCTGGAATGACCAGAAGGGAAGCTGGATGTTTATTTAAGGGAGAAAGGGCTGTGAAGTGCAGCACAGAGCAGAGCACTCTGCATACAAATGAGAGGTAAGCTACAGTGCATTTTGAAGAGCAGGGCATAGATCAGTCTTAGAGCTAATCAGGCCCCATCATGTCCGAATCAGGCATATCCGTACAATTTCCATTCCTGCAACCTTTTTTGCTCCAGTCATTTCTTACAGGCTTATTTCACATCACCACCCTTCTACAAAGGAGCTCTGTATTGGTAGCCAGCCAGTGATAGCGATCTGCAGCATGTCACCACTGATCAGAAGCAGCTGCTGAATTGAACTCATGGTTTCATCAGTTAATGCCCTGTTTGTTTTCATGTTTCACCCTGGGCACACAGCTCCATCCTGCATATGTTCCATTTTATTATGTCTTCTTGTCGTGACTGTACATTAGTAGCACTGGAGCTTCTTGGCTCAGTGGGGACAACACAGCCCAGACTCCTGCATCACTCAGACACCATGTAAAGGGCATGCGGATACACAAAGAGAAATAAAAAGCTGTTGTTTGTTTTCACCTAATACAATAAACCCAACTAAAATACAAAAGAAATAGCACCTAAGGGAGCATATTTCCTGACAAGAGATGCTAGCTCACACTAAGACTGGCTTTTGGATGGGACAGAACTTACCAATCTGCTCAATAGAGACACATGAAATGACCCTGCAGCTACCAGTCATATAAATCATGTTTGTAGCCAAAATTCAGGAGAAATTGTTGCAATAGCTCCCTAGGTATTGTTGAACTAGTGAGCCTGGCAGGATCGCTGCTTGCAGGGGTTATGTGTCATGTAAATTGTCAGTGTCTGTTGTGTGCTTCATGCTCTCAGATAAACCAAAGCAAACGGATTCAAGACAAGTCAGGGATTTTGAAGCATGGTCTGTTTGCACACAGTGTTTGTACATCCTTTTTCAGGATCCCACATCCCCAGCTGGAAGCAAAATAGAGAGGAGTGTCACTCTGGGCTGGGAAGTTGCTGGAAGATACTTGCTGCTTCTGTCCTGTCAATTTGAACAGCCAGTGTTCACACATTGACAAGGCAGCTCATAGGTCACAATTGTGCTCCAGCAGTCAGAGTCACTGCTGACAAATGAATCACAGCTGTTGGCACCAGGGATCCAAAGCTCCTGTCTTCAAAATGCCAGTGCGTGGGGTGGAGGCAACAACCTAGCAGAATCAACACACCACACAGATGCTCCTGCAGATAAAGCTGACTTTCAGAAGGGTTTTTCCTCCTTCCCAGCAACACATTCTTCTTACCAGCAATAGCATGCAGAAAGTTTGGAGACTTTTTGCCTTTGCAGTACCTGGGTGAGTATGCATGTGTCTTACAGCCCCAGTGCTCCATATGGTGACTAATGGCTGGGCTGTTGCCTGTGTTGGCACACAGGAATCATGTAGATAACTCGGGGCTCTGAGGGAGAGAGTAAAGAGGGTACAGGGTGAGTGAGCCAATGGATAGCATATCTTAAACTGCAGCTATGGGCAAATGGTTCCTTTTCTGTGAGTGCTTAAAAAGGACTGGGGATACAGTCAGCAGTGTTTCTTTTGTAGATCACCTGGAGGTGGTTTTCAGGGTCTACAGGAGAAAAATAGTATAGAAAAGCTCTGCTGAATTTGACCCAGCACTTGGTACCCTCATGGTGATTGACAGAAAGAGCTCGAGGAATCTGCTTAATAGATGTCCAGAGAAAGTATCCAAGCTTTAAAGCACCCCCAAACTAAGCTTTAATCCAAAGCCAGCCCTTGTCTCACAGGCAGTCAGAGAGAGGCACTTTATGCCAAATCAAAGGCTGGTCATAAAAGCAATATTCACTTTAAGCCACAATGTGGTAAATAGTCATCTAGGATGCCTGTATAGAGCTCTGAACATGTCTTTCACAAGATGTTGGACTTCTAGGGGCCTTTTTCCTTTAATATAGATAGAGATTGGACTTCTTTGTGCTTGTCATTGCTACAGAGAAGGAAAGTATATATCCTTAGCATCCTGGAAGTACTCGTTTTGCGTGCCCCAGTGTCTAGGGGGTTTTAAGGAAGCTGGAAAATACTGCAGGCAGTGACAGGTCTGTTTTGATCTCAGTAGTAGGAACAGTAATCTTCCTTTCTAACGTGGATCAAGAATTTCCCTTTTCACTTCTGAACGTCCTGACCAGCACCTTTCACTGATCTTAAAAGTCTCTGCAGCCCTGTGATGGGAGAGCTGGTGGCATTGCCTCACCTCCAGGTGAGATGAAGTGTTACCTAGCTATTTGGATCTGCTGAAGGATGAGATTTGACTCTCAGCTTAACCTCATTAATAGCTTTTTCTTAGGACATAGCTCAAAAACTCAGAAAAGAGCCAGTGGCATTTGCATCTTGGTCTGCATGCCTCTTGCGTTTAACTGCTGCATATGGAGTTTTTTGATGTTTCTTCTTTCTTTCACATCCCAGGAGGTGGCATGTCCTTGCAGTGATGCTAGAGAAGCACTTTATTTCTGCTGAGCTTTCTGTTCCTTGTTTAATTTGGATATCTATCCCACGCAACAGTGGCTCCTCTTATTTGATGCTGTCTAGCAGAAATTGAGGTAAGGGTTTGTAAGGCATACTTTTCATCAGCCATCTCACAAAGCATTTACAGTCCCTGGCTGTGGCCTGCACTTACCTGTGTTCAGAGGCGATGCTGGCAGGCAGCACAGTTTCACCAGCCTGATGCATGTCTCTAGGAGCAGCAGAGAGCCTGACTCTATATCACTACCAGTTTGCTGCTGCTCCTGCAAGAATCACTGCCAGTGTGGAAATCAAGGACACAGTTTTCAGGGCTAATGGAAACAGGACACTCGTCATGTTTCTATATGAAATATATATATTGTACATCATGCTATATGATCTACTATATACTATTATACAATATACCATATAAATTACTTCATTGTATTACTGTTCTTTATTCACCTCATGAAGCTTAGTCCCTCAGAGGACAATTATAATACAGACTGCATGTTACAAATACCTATGTGAAAAGAACTCAGGCTCCCCTTGGGAAGAGCACAGGTAACCAGGGAGTTTAAATTGTAGTTGCCTGTTTTGCCTGCAGGAGGATTCAGCTTTTATACCATAATTTCTTCCACCGATTTGCTGGTTACCACCAAACAAATGACCTCACTCCCATCACTGGTCCATAGTTTCCTGTATTGACTCTAGGCTATTAGAGATCATGATGGTTTCTCACACTGGGAGCATGTAAAATGTTTCCTTCGAGATACCTGTAACTTATGGAGTTGGAGCCAGGTTAGCTTCATATTGGGGAAGCCCAGTGCTACTAGGAGCAAAGCCACAGCAGCAGGAAGGTCATCAGAAGTGGCAAAAAACACTTTAGAAGCACACAACACCCGAGACGTTTCCCCTCAGCTAACCTCCAAAGATGGGAGAACACTTGGCTCTCCAGCCTGTGCCAAGAAGGAATATTGACTGCTGGAGTTTTTTGATATGTCCACAGCTAGTTGGGCTAAAGCAGACTCAAGCTCAACTAGGGAGCTGCTCCAATTCTAGCACAAAGCAGTAGCTTTGGTATAGGTATGCCAGTTCAGCGTCCGTGCCAAAATGCTGCTTTGTCTGGGTGAGATATTTGTCAAATTCTGATCTAATGTCAGGATTTCTAATTGTCATTGACATTTTGAATAATCACATAAATTAAATGCTCTGAATATGATCTCAATAGGCGTGAAGCTGCCATTGTGCAGTGGAGGTTGACTCATCACACACATTATGGGGCAATGTTTTTCTCTGAGTACTTCACCATTGTGAACTTATTTGTCCTGTCAGTAGGACTGAGGCAATTTTAATTATTATTTGGCAACTGCATTTTACTTTCATATAAAGAGAATTTTAAACCCAGGCCAGATACTTGATGGTGTCTGTTGCTGTTTGCCTATTTTCGTTCCACGGTTATTCCTTCAACTGGAGGCAGGTAATATATTCATATTTGTTATGTCAAGAAAGAGAGTGAATGATAGTTCACCTACAGCTGTATTAAATATGGAAAACACTTCTCTTTCTTCTTACTATGGAGGTTTCTGTGGCTGTATTTTTTCCAGTGTTTCCTCTGCAATTAATTGATAAATGACCTGGTTTTTAAAAAGCCTAACTCTTAACTCTGTTGACCATAAAGGAAAGGAAGATCCTTTTTGTCCTTTGTCAAAACATCAATGGGAATTTTATATAAAGAAATATGTTGGAAAGCTGTCACGGGCTGCAAGGTAATGGAATACCTTGATGTAATAATACCAGCATGGACCTTGGAGTATGTCAGTTTCTGCTTTGACTTGTTATATGGTCAAGGGCTAACGACATTGACTCGGGCCCTTGGTAACATTCAGGTGCCTACCTTTTGCCAACAGAAATGCACTGGAGGAAGTGTGCAGGTGCTCCAGGCATGCCCATGTGTCAGTTTGCAGAGCTTTTGACTATCACAGGCTTGGAAGACAGCGCCTAAGAGTTGTCTTTGACAAAGAGTGATTTCTGCATCCGTGCAGGCATGGGTGTGGACAGGGAAGAGAGTCTGTCTGGCAGAGGGCTAGCATCACTAAGCTAATTAGCTTTAATTTGTTGATGGCAGTTTTCAGACTTTAGGCACTGATAGTCAAAGATGCCTGTTGCCTGCCACCAAAAGCCAGCTGTAATGGCAAAACTTTGTATTATTGCCCAGGTCTGATTCCCTTTGTTCTTCACTCCTACTCCCTTTCTTCCCCATCCGGTATCATGACTGGCATTAAGCTAGTTAATTGCTGGTACTGAATTCTCAGGCTGACCTTTAGAATGATACTTTCATGCAATGAATGTGAAACGAGTGAGATGGGTCAGTCATACACCTCAGAGTTCTTAGATGATTTTGATAGGCAGCCTCGGAGTCAAGTAACACTTTGTCGTGGTTTAAGCCCAGCCGGCAACTTGGAACCACGCAGCCGCTCGCTCACTCCCCCCCTTTTCCTTCCTCCCCCCGCTCCTGGAGGGATGGGGAGGAGAATCGAAGGAATGTAACTCCCACGAGTTGAGATAACAGCTCTCCAGTAACTAAGGTATAATACAAACCACTACTGCTACCAATAATAATGATAAGAGGAATAACAAGGGAAAAGGACACAACCGCTCACCACCCGCCGACCGATACCCAGCCCGACCCGAGCAGCGATCTGGGCCTTCCGGGTAACTCCCCCCAGTTTCTATACTGGGCATGACGTGCTGTGGTATGGAATACCCCTTTGGCCAGTTTGGGTCAGGTGTCCTGTCTCTGCTTCCTCCTGGCTTCCCCTCCTCTCTGGCAAAGCATGAGACTGAGAAAGTCCTTGGTCAGAGTAAACATTACTTAGCAACAACTAAAAACATCGGTGTTATCAGCATTGTTCCCAGACTGAAAGTCAAAAACACAGCACTGCACCAGCTACTAAGAAGGAGAAAAAATGACTGCTGTAGCTGAACCCAGGACACACTTTCTATGTCTTTACAACCACGAAAGACATTTTTCTTCCTCCTTCTTTCTTTAACAGAAATCTGTGATTTTGCTGCATCTGAATGTCATGACACATGAACAGATTATAATGTTCAGATAACAACTTGCAGTCTGCATTCATGACCATCTCCTTCCTCCTGCCTCACCAAGATATTCACAGAAAACACAGACTGCTTTGGATCTGCATGTGAATTCTGGCTTGGATAATCAGGTTTAAAATAGTTAAGTTCTTGAGCTGTTGCATGTCTGGGACATGTTTTCTTGAGATGATGGCTGCTGACATGGGGGTGATATCTCACAGTTACTGTCTGCAGCATCACTTCACTTTTGCAAGAACATATCAGTTGCAGTAACATCCATATGTTTTCTCTTTTGACCTTACAAGTAATCCAGAAGCTTTGTAATTATTCACTATAGATTATTCAAACTTAAACAGGAGAATTGCAGGTCAGATATAAGGAAGAAGTTTTTTCTTTACTGTGAGGGTGGTGAGGCACTGGAATGGGTTGCTGTCCTGGGTTCAGCTACAGCAGTTATTTTTTCTCC
>NW_009934406.1:52653-58580 GCF_000696875.1 Nestor notabilis
TGGTTTGTATTATACCTTAGTTACTGGAGTGCTCTTATCTCAACCCATGGGAGTTACATTCCTTTGATTCTCCTCCCCATCCCTTCGGGAGCAGGGGGGAGCAAGAAAAAGGGGTGGAGTGAGCGAGCGACTGCGTGGTTCCAAGTTGCCGGCTGGGCTTAAACCACGACAGTTGCCCAGAGAAGGGGTAAAGTAAATGCTCCATCCCTGGCAGTGTTCAAGGCCAGGCTGGACGGAGTCTTGGGTGACATGGTCCAGTGTGTGGTTTCCCTGCCCATGGCAGGGGGATTGGAACTAGATGATCTTAAGGTCCTTTCCAACCCAACCCATTCTATGATTCTATGATTTCTCATTCAGAATAAGAACTGAATATTTTGAGAAATAAGACTGAAAGAGAAGGTATTTTGGGCATTTCAGGGTAAGACTACCTTTTTTTATTTTAGCTCCTTCACTTCTCTGTATTTTCTAAGAACCACTGTGCTGGCTGCTTGAAAGGACCCTCTCCATCATTCCAGAAGGAAATGTTTATTTACAGACTCAACTTTTAACAGCCAGTCTTTCAGATTGGGAAAATATTCTCAATTCACAAGATCGTACTTCCAGCTCCTCTAGATTGGTATTGATAGGTATTGGCTATTGATAGGTATTACCGAATTTTTGAATGCACTCAACTGGGGTTAGTTTGTGTGCTTTAGAGTTGCTTAAAATAATGTTTAAAATATTGAAACTCTTTTTAAAATCCAGAGTCAAGAGAAACCAATTCCACATAGTTCTTATGGCTTCACATACAGGATAATAAATCACAAAGCTACTTGAAGGAGTTAGTTAAATTTCTATGGGCAATAAAAGGAACAATAATAACAGACTGTGTACACCTACAAGGTAACAATATACATAGGTAACAATATACATAGGAAACATCATACATAGTCTCAGAAGCAAGAGTTAGTCAGAGCCTCGAGACAAGAAGTGGTAGAAGAAAGCTTAACAAGGTAATGTTGAGGTAAAATACAAGGGGTTTTGTTTTTCAGAAGTACAAATAAGCCGAAGAGCAAGCTTTCTGATGGCAGATAAGAATTCAGTCATCGTGATAAAGGGTTATTTGCCCTCTAAGTTTTTCATGGTACTTGAAGTCCATTGTGAGGCCTCACTATAAATAAACAAGTCGCCTTTTCATTGACTGAGGAGAGCAGGTTTTATTTAGGTTAATGCAATGCTCAGACTCTGTTTCTCGTTGCAGTCCGAAGTTCCCTTTCCTTAAAGCCCCACATCCTCCATCCCTGGCCCACCCAGCCACTAACAGACCCCCTGGTGCCCACCTGCACTGCAGCTCCTGTGAAACAGCAACTACCTCATATGGCATCCATTATATCTGACACAAACCTAGTTGTACTTATTGTATCAAGAATTACTAACATGGTGAGGCCCTCAGTGACATGGTTTGGTGGCAGTCTTGACAGTCCTGGGGTAAAGATTGGACTTGATGATCTTGAAGGTGTTTTACAACCTAGTTAATTTTATGATTCTATAGCAAATAATTAGTGTTCCATAGGCATTCCTATAGGGAGATAGCAGTAACAGAAACAGTCTCATAGCCAGGCTCCTTATGGACATTCTGAAAAGTGGAGGCTAATCCTGTCTCAGTTAAATGCTCTTCTCCCTGCAGTTAATAAAGAAAGCCTGTTTTCAAATAAAAAGATGCTCATGTCTTCTTATTATTGACTTCTAACAGGTCTGAGCACCCAGCCAAAGCAGTGCTCCTGCTCAGTGCTGAAAATACCCTAAGCCTCCAGACTAACAGTGACACAACTACCCACACAAGGTGACAGGGGAAAACAGGCTGCTTCCTCCAGCAGATTAGTGTGTAGGTTTGGTGACTGAACAGGAGACTAAACCAGGAGGCACCAACTGCAATTTGAGTACCAAGAGAAGAGCTTGAAGTCAGTGTGGCAGGAGGGCTGCGGCAGAATTGTCTTCCTTGAGATATCAGTAATCAAAGTTATTGACTGAAACTCAAAGAAGCTTTCCCTCCACTTAAATGAAATTGGAGATGACAGCTACAGCACAGACCTGATCAGTGGATCAGGACACAGTCCATGTGAACAGAGAGGGACTATATGCTCAGCGATAGCCGGTTGTCCCAAACACCTACCTGTGTAGACACCAGAAGGCTTTTCAAGATCCTTCCCTGTGACTGTGCCTATACCAGAAGTCTCAGAATCCAGCCACAGCAGACAGAACCTCACAGCCCCACTCCCAGCAGCCAACCACTAGTGCAAAGGAGCTGCACTGAAAATGCACTTACAAGAATGCATTTCTGCATTCTTGTTCTGCATGCATGTTCTGCATGAACACAGCCCTTTCCCACCTCCGTTCTACTTTGTATTTCACTTCTTGATCACTATACCCTGCCCAGATCTTGCTCCTGCCCTTGCAGGACGAGGCCCCAGTCCTACACCACACACTCACCCCTTTCTATTCCTGCAGCCTCAGGCTTCTCCACCACATCACCTTGCTAGTGTTACTACTGGCTCTGTGGCCACAGGTCTCTCTATTCCAAACAAACACTTGACAGAGACAATCTTGAAGTAGTTTTTCAGTATACTGGAGATGGCTGAGAGCAGTCATTATACTTGGGGGGCTGGGAGAACTGTAGCTGGCTTCACCAAAGAAAGAATTCTCAGTTTCTAGCAGACTTTGTTAGATCTGGCAGAAGGTACCTCAATAGGGCCAGAATTTTCCCCCCTGACAAGAGTACCAGAATATATCTCCTACAAGAAACAGAACCCAAATGAATATGAACTGACTTTTAAAACAGTGCATAACCACGTCACTTTTTGTTTTCCTTAGTTATGTCTCAGGAGACAGGGACATTTTCATCCAGGCGTCTCCCATGAGCCTCCAAAAGGGTGACAGAAGTGGTGATTCAGTCTCCAGTGAGCACATTGCCTGGTCTGCGTGCACAAAGCCAGAGAGATGATTTTCCCAGAGATTCTTCTAGTGCAACATGGGCCCACAGTCTATCACAGGAGTCAGCACCATCACAGCACCTTGTGCACTGCTGGGAGCTGGGAGACAGGTCAGGGGTCCCACTGCACAGCCTGATCAGGTTTCTAAAATGCGTGATTCTTATACATAGGATTTAGATTCTCAATTTTTTTCCCCCAGTGTTTTATGCTGTAGACTTTCCCTATTTTTAACACAGGTTTTACTCATAAGATGGGATTTGTCTGACAAAGAATGTTACTACAGAAAACACCAACTTCAACATTTCTTGGCCTTACATATTTTCAGACCATCTGTGAAAACTCTGTTGGGTATGAACTCTGCATCTGAAGCCTTCTCATAACAGATTAGTTACCAAATACACAGGGACTCAATAAAAAACATACAGAAGTATAAAGAGGATGGGAAGGCTTCATGACAAATGGCTCAGGATGCCAAGGTTCAGTCAAACTGCCTTGCTACATAAGCTTTAAAATACAGAAAATTAACTCCATCCCATCCAAAACCAGCCCACAGGGAAATGGGATTCCAGAAACTGTTTGAATGCTGCAAGGCAACTCTGTGATGTCGGATTTAAACTTATTTTGCCCCACATAAGAAGCTTGTCTGGGTGACAACTGTGGCATTCTTTCTGTCAGCATAAAAAATGATTTGATTATTCACCACATATTTTCCAGGTCTGTGAAAGCCGTTGGGATTATGCTGGAGGAAAGATTTAGTTATGTTTCTATGGAAACCCTAACACTTATATAAAAGCCTGTTTAACAAGCAAGAGTGTGACACTGTATCTCATTCAAGGTGAGCCACCTCCAAGATAACTCATTGATAAACTTCCAACTGGGTTTTAAAGTCTGGGAGGACACCACTGGATTTCTTACACCTTTAATAGGAGTGAAACTCAGCAGGTACTGCTGATAACTACTTAGCACCATAGCATAGGTGTTATATTCTCACATGGAAAGTTGCAGTCATTTGGCTAGACTTGAAAGGAAGTTTTTCATCAGGTAGATCCCACAGTAATGATTTCATAAGTTTATGTCTTTCTCACTTACCCCCTATTTTATACATGTGTAACTTCACTGAGTGCAGTGTGACACCCAGAGAAGAGAGATACACAGTTACGGTTTTTTTCATAAACCACTGAAGTGTTCCCAGCTGTTTGTTTGCAAACACCTAGAAAAAGAAGTGGTATTTTCTTCATTTGGTTACTACTATCCCTGAGATGAAAGTCTCCTTTGAAATTAAGAAGCGCTTTGTCCCCTCAACACTGCTCTTCCCAGTAAGCACACAGAAGCTGCTGTTGCAGTGAAGCACAAACACCATAGCAGGCAGTAGTCATAATTTATTTTTGTCTTTTCTCCTCAAAAAGTAAAAAAAAGTTCAAAACAACTTTTAGAATATATTTCATGTTTTCCCATTGACAGCACTCCCAGTGATGCGTTGGATGCTATAGCAGTGAGCTAGAAATAACAGAGCTGGTCTTATTTGATAATCACAATATTGACAAAAGCTGAGAAGGAAAGTTGCTTTCTAAATTACTTTTGGTTACCTCACCACGAAAAGTTCACTGATATGAAAACTGTGCTGGAGCAAGGACTGAAAGGCATTCTAGATACAGCATCAGATTGGGGGATTTATTTTTTAATCTACTCCTACTACTTGAAAAAGTGCAATGGCTTAAAATAACTTTGGTAACATTGAGAGACATTGTCCTTTAAGGCATGAGTGGCCCTTTCTGGATTTTAACAAAGCCAGTCACGTATATTTTTGTCAGTGCACAAACTTAATCACAAAACAGCTGCATTCTCCCCTTAGAAAGAGAACAGCAGGAACACAAAGGGAATACTTCAGACCTGTTCAGGGACTGATCCTGAAAAGACTCCTGCAGTAACCTAACTTCTCATACTGTCACGTTGCCTCAGAAAACATTGTTTTACACAGATTGAGTTAATGAGATCATGCAAGTATTCTTGCAGCACTTCCACTTGTTTTCTCCATTACACAGCCAATAAAGGGGACACTGATGTCCATTGTGGTGGTTCATGTCTTTAAGAAATATGCCAAACTACCATGGCTCCATTGCTGCTGTTGAACCGGTTTGAGTGATCAAAAAGAAATAGTTATTTCTATTGGACAGGCCCAGTTTTTAGTGCAGCCAAATGTCATCCAACTAGCTGAACTGTTGCAGAAACCACCAAACCTTAGCAAGCTGTATAGAGTCAGTCTATGTTGCAAGGTGCTATGAGGTGACCGAGGTCTACCGAGTTTTGGTCTGGCAGGATATGGAAAGCACAGGAAACATGCACCAAAAGCAAAAGTCTCTAAGAAAGGTTACACATTATCTGCTCAGGAGACACATGGTTTCTAGATATCTGGTTTTGCCACCTTGCTGTTAACTGTGTTTCTGAACTGCCAGACAGCTCATTCATTCTCCCCAGCTTTCACTGAGCCAGAGAGGTACTTTCTACCCCCTCTTCCTGCCAGGACAAGTTTCTAACACCACTTGCTAGAGCCCAGACTGCGTTGGGTAGGCTCCATTTCTGAAGAGATAGAGACAAAGCAGCCAGGTACAAACCATGCAACAACTTTTCAGGCAAAAAGTTAGGATTCAAGCACAACACCATAGATATGCAGTCCAGTGGGACAGGGGCATGCCCACAGGCTCAGTGTTGTGGAGGAGGATGGAAGCCAGAATTCAAACCTTCATGAATCACCTCTCCAGAGCCCTGATGTTTTGCTTTCCATGACCCACAGGTTGATATTTTCTGCTGCTTACATTCTGTAACAACATTTCCAAATAATTAGACTCAGAAAATTATGAAACAGATGTTTTGAGTTGTTTCCTCACTGGCAATTGTGCTAGTTAGTTAGGGCTGGCTATAAGGGCTAGCAAAGGTAACTATCACAGGTTCAGCCGGAAC
>NW_009934406.1:58611-81600 GCF_000696875.1 Nestor notabilis
CATGTAAAGCATTAACAATCATATATAGCTAAAGCATCTTCTGATGTTTCCTCTGCACCTCACAAAAACTAACTTAAGCTGCAAGAACACCTGTGATGGATAGAATATTTATTTTTCTCATACAGCAGGAACAATGCAGCTATAAAGGCTAAGATTTCTAAGGTCAGCTTTCTAAAAGCAGTCTCAAAGCTTGGTTCACTGGGGCAACAAAACAGCAGGTTTGTTCTGGATCTGATTCAGTCTTATTCAATAGAATTGGCTTTCAAAAATCACTTCTGGAAAGTTCCAGACCTGATGTTTCTTTTGGCCTCCCTGGGAGTTGTGCCACATGTGCATGAATGGGTGGAAAACTCCACTTTGCCTTCCCCAAGCCTACTCATACTCCAGCCCCAAAATAGCCACATTATCAGCAGATGCAGGGATAATCTTGCTAGGTCTTTGGTCTTGCCACTGGTCCTATTGTCATCCCAAAGAAGTGGCTGTCACTTCTTTGGCAATGTGTTACTGATTCCTAGATGTGCCAGGGACACACAGTGATTTTCTGAACTCATGCAGATGTAGCTACTCACACTTTCCAGCTATGTGCAGTTTCAGACACATCAGTTCCGAATACTTCAGTAATGCTTTTACACTTTTGCTTCAGTTGAAAGTTTTGATTCCTCCAACCTGAGTGCAGGACCTGAGTGCAACATTACTTGGAACAGCTCTTGAGTGTTTCTATTCATACACCAGTATGAAGCTATGTTATACGTGGCACAAGAGGGAAGCACAAAAGGTCAGGTTTTCTGATGATGTGAATAATTCTTCCCCAGTGCAGCCTCAAAATTTAACTGAATCATTCATTTGCAGAGAAGCAGCAGATGTTCAGAGTCTTCCAGCTTGGCCTACCCTCTGGAGAAGAAATGTGAGATACAATGTTCAAGTTTTTCAGTGGTCTGCATATACGGATACATACACATAAGAAAACAGGCACAGCTTCTGAACAAATCACTCAAAAGAAAATAAAATCCTTCTTTTAGGCACTTCAGCTCAGCAATAATGGCCATTCCAAGAACTATCTTAGAAACCAGCTCTACCTGGAGAGCAGAGAAACCACCAGACCTCTTACATACACAACTGAGATTCACACAGCTTACTCACATGCTGAGAAAAAAGCACTTGCAACGTCACGCTGCTGCATTATGGTGACACTGATCATAAAGTATTGTAATAAAAAGCACTTGATGATTTTAGCTTGCATTACTTGTTCTGGTGGGAAGGTGACCAGCAGTTGGCCCTCTGAGCCTTTTGTGAAGTGGATAGAGCTGCCTCAGCCTGAGCAAAGGGGTTCCCCAGGTTTTGTTAAGTGAAGCAGATAAAGTCACCACGATTCCTGTTCACCTTCACTGAATGAAGTCTGTTTTGTTTAGTTCAGTGCAGCTATTTTTATTTTTATGTCTTCAGATATCACCTCACTAATGACACTGAACAGTCAGTGTGCAAGCTGACACGATCCCTTCCTCGTAAGAAAATGGAACTCAAGCAACTAGATGAAAATAAAGTTATGTCCCTGTGGGGGTTTGAAAATACAGTAATATTGAAAGGTAAGTTTCAGTGTGGTCATTTTTCACCCCAGTTAACTGTGATAGCATCAGAATTTAGTCTTAATTTAGTTTAGTTCAGCTTGTTAGAAAAAGGTTGCTACTGAGGGGGGTGCTACTAAGTACTGGAGCTGCTGGAGCTGAGGGATTTGAATGTTTACAGAGAGCTGATGTTATGACAAATAAGGATTTATTATTTTTTTTCAGAAACTCCTAAATGGAGATAGAAGTTATAAAATATTTCCTTGAGGCTAATCATCCCCGCGTTTCAAGAGCTGACTGGGCTGGTTTTGCAAAACAAGCATTTATTTTTAAAGAAACAGTTGCATGTTTAAAATGTCTGTAGTCAAGCGGAAGAAAAGAGGTTAAAGGATCACTTAAAAAATAACAAATCGTTAAAAAAAGTATCTTAAAAGGTGAAGAAATAAATCAGAACCTGACATTAAATAAATCAGAGCTCTAGAACTTTTCCACAGAAGGTCTGGCTGGAAAGCTTACTATTTTTTTTTTTTTAAATAAAATAATTAAATCCAGGAATATTTCTAAGATTTCTTCTTGCACAACTGACTCTTTGGGATGTGCTTCACTGGAAGTGACTTTGAATGATGTCATTGGAGATGCATCAGTTTACCCCAGCTGTGCCTCAGGAAGCAGGAGAGAGGAAGCAATACCCTGTATAGTACAGGGACACCCAAGAGAAATGCTTTATTCTCTGCCAGGCTGCAGTAGATGTGATCAGTCCTGAGTTCTGTAGGGCTGGCTTCTCCACTCATCACCCACCATCTGGAAAATTCCTGTGTTGTCAAAAATGGGGACTGGGAGGCAAAATGACACAAGCATCATGAGAAGTTGCTGTGTGCTCCAAAGGCCAGCATTGGAAATCATTACCAAACACCAAACATCCACTGATTGCTGTTGGCTTTGCTTACAAAATTCATACTCATCACTCCTCTGAATCAGAGAAACTTTTTATTGCAGCAAGCATTGGATATTGAGCACTGCCACCAGAGACAGCACACAGAGTTAGACAGACCAGTGATCTACTCAAAAGCAAACCCCTGGCTTTTTTATCCAAACCCTTTTAACCAAAGTACATACCATGTTTGTTCTATTCTTTTGCCTGCTATATTCCATTTCTCTTAGAAGATATTACAGATATTACTCAAGTATTATTTGAGGTAAGTGACAGGAAGAAATTTTCACATGAGTGAAAAGCCAGAGTGATGATGGCTGCTGTGTATGTGCTAAGCAGAGGATGCAAACTGGCAGAAGGAACCTCCATCCATCAGCTCTGTGCTGCTCCATGTGTCTGTGGCTTTGGACACAACACACCCACAGCCCAGACAGTCACCCAGAGAATGACAATGCCATGCCCCTACCTTGTTTCAAGTACATGAAGATGCAGAATTCATTGCTTTGAGGGAAAAGCAACAGCTACATTTCCTAAGAGATGTTCAGAGAGGCAATAACTTTTCTTGAACTCTTGCCAGAGAGGCCCGGTGGCGCAAACATCAGGGTACAATAATGATCTCCAGGCATGATTTTTCCCCAAATCAAGAGTACATTCTTTACATCTAGCACATCAGGACAAGATAATAACTTTAAGCATATCCAGAAAATTGGATCATAAAAAAATGGATGAATGACATGAAGTTTATTTTTAGTTTGGATTCTCCCTATTCTATTTAGAACATGAATCCCAGAGGTAATAAATAAAAAACAAGGCCTGTGAAAATGAGGTGAGCCAGTGGATCGCACTACAAAGGAGGAACAAGGGAGGTTTAGGGTGCTACACCATTCTGATGGCACTTAGATGGATGCTCAGTGTAAGCATACATTCTAACCATGTTTCCCAAGGCAGGAGCTCAGGTAAAAGCTAAAAGATTGCTTGTAAAAAACACATATAAGTCTTAAGGCAATTAAAATTAGGAGTGGGCAATGGTACCAAACCTTTGATGCTTCTTGTGAGCCCATCTAAATTTCCTTTTCATCCCATTTAGTTCTTGTTGGTCATTTTCTTTTTGGTCAGAAATCTAAGGTAGGCTCAGATTAACACCCATTCTTTCCTGTCTGCCATGTCAACAAGTTAAATATTATTTCAAACAAGGGAAATACAGGCAGAGCAAAGGGATAGAAACCAATGAGAGAAAAAAAAAGGGGAGAAATCTGTTCCTCAGCTGTGAGCAGCTGTCAGAGATTGTAAATTTTCACGGTTATCTGCCAGCAGTTAGATGATGTGATGATTCCTGTGAATATAATACACTTTGGTAACTATGAGAAGCTATGCTAAGGTAGTGGTAGGTGTAAAAGACATCATCATCTAAGGCATTAGCCAGTTCAGCAAGATGCAAGAAATCAAATGTCACAGGCATGTCCCAGTATAAACCTAGAGCCAAGTTTTACTAATGTTTCATTAGCTGTGGGATATGGGATGTGTAGGCAGTGATGAAGATGAAGCAAATGCCCATTTACAGCAGAAAAATTTCACATCGTTGAGCACTGTGTCATCCTGCAGGCCTGTGGGGGCTCACCCTGGTCTGCAGACCACATATATTGCAGATTTTGCTCCATTTTCTAGGCTACATTTTCCAGAAAAGTCATATTTTTGTGGACAGAGTGCCATAGTCAGGAAGAGAAAAAACTCTGCAGAAAGCCCTCAGACTCTGGACAAGACCATCCTGGGAGGTGGAGAGCTGTAGACCAGGGCACAAGGAGAGGAAATTCTGGGAAACAGGGAGAATTTTACCTTCAGGGCAGCTCCATTGACATAACCATAGTGGCAAAATTGCTGATTCCCCAAACTTGCCTCAGTGGCCTCCATTGTTCACAGTGAGGACAAAGGTGTGCTCGTGTGGCCCTGTGCCTAGGGTGCAGAGGGGAGCAGGATGAGGGTAGCTGGCACAAGAAGATTCATCTCTTGTACTCTGCATCTGCTGAAGAAGAGCTGGTATATGGACAGGGGAATTTACACTCTGCCAAGGCAGCTTGCCTTTCCCATCAGTCCATTGACAAGCACCATAGGAACGGGAGTTTCCTCCCAGGCAGTGACACAGCACTTGCCAACCAACTCACAGTGCCCAAGAGGAGCTCCCCTGGGAGTCCGACAGCCAACATGAAGCAGATGCTGTAGCTGCAAGCATATCCACCATTGCTGAAGGACTATAGCAACACCTATGTGTTCCAAGCTGTGCTCATGGCAGAGGCTTAATACAGATTCCCGCTTCTGTCTATGCAGTTACTTGGTCATGGGGATGTTTCCTATAACACAAAATCTTCTGTCTGAGCTAAAAGGAGAGAATTTGCATCTTAGATTGAAGTCCAGGGACTACATCTGCTCACAGATCATCTGTTAAGCTGCCAGCAGGTCCTCTGGGCCTAGGACGTGAAAGCAACTTCTGGTGAATTAATTTTCTGTACAAGTGAATAAAATCTGAAGGAAACTTAGGTGGATTGAAAACTGGCTGAACATCTGAGCCCAGAGAGTGGTGATACATCTCTGGGCCCAGAGATAAAGCTTAGTTGGAAGCCAGCAACTTGCAGTGTACCCAAGGGGTCAATATTAGGTCCAGTCCTGCTCAAGATCTTCATTAATGATCTGGATGATGAGGCAGAGTGTGGCCTCAGCAAGTTTGCTGACGACACAAAACTGGGAGGAGCCATGCCGCGGATGGTCATGCCACCATCCAGAGCGACCTTGACTGGCTGGAGAAATGGGCTGATGGGAACCTCATGAAGTTCAACAACAGGCAGTGTAAAGTCCTGCACTGGGGAGGAGCAACCCTGGGCGCCAACATGTGCTGGGGGACACCCAGCCAAAAGCAGTTTTACATGAAAGGACCTGAGGGTGGTGGTGGACACCAGCTTGAACATGAATCACCAACGTGCCCTTGCAGCAAAGGTGGCAAATAGAATCCTGGGCTACATCACACAAAGCATTGCCAGCAGGTCAAGAGAAGTGATCTTTCCCCTCTACTCAGCACTGGTGGGGCCACACCTGTAGTGCTGTGTCCAGTTAGGGCTCCTCAGTACAAGGGCATTCTCAGTACAAGGCATTCTGAAGAGAGTCCAATGAAGGGTCATGAAGATGATTAAAAGACTGGAACATCTCTTCTATGAGGAAAGCCTGAGAGAGCTGGGACTGTTTAGCCTGGAGAAGAGAATGGTCAGAGGGAATTATGAGCAGTGTCTGTACCTGAAGCGAGTTTGCAAAAAGCATGGAGCCAGGTTCTTTTCAGTGGTGCCCAGTGACAGGACCAGAGGCAATGGGCACAAACTGTCACACAGGAGCTTTCATCTAAACATCAGGAAACACTTTTTTGCAATGAGGATGACTGAGTACTGGCACAGGTTCCCAGAGACACTGTTGAGTCTCCATCCTTGGAGATATTCAAAAGCTATCTGGACGTGGTCCTGGGAACTGTCTCTAGGTGGCCCTGGTTAAGCAGAGGTGGCTGGACCAGATGACCTCTCTTTAATCTCAGACGTTCTCTGACTTTTTAATTCTGTGAACTGGAAGAGGGAAGTCAACAGGAACAAGGCAGAATAAATGCTCATGAAGATAATCTCAGTGATGTGTTTTGAGTGACCTGTAGAAAACTTGAAGGCAGCAAGTGCCCAGGAATTTAGAGGTTTGGAGGTAGACAGCATCTACAGCAGAAGTCGAAAAGCACAGAGGGACAGTTTGGGCTGAAAGACTGTGTGTTTCTGTGTGCTCCAAGCCATTCTATACTTCTCCCACTTTGTTACCAAGGTACTGGTTGCCACCCATCAGCTCTCAGCAGCCATGTTCCTCAGCAGATCTAATGTCCAAACAGGCCATTACAATTAGGTGTAAATCACATAGTCTGGCTCTGTCAAACCTCCCTCATCTGCAGGTTGGGATGAAGATGAGACACTCACAGGTAACTGCATCCTGCAAAAGAACACACCGTCTCATGAAAACAGTACATCATCAAACCCAGAAATCACACGTATTGACAAAGAAACTTGAAAGTGCATTAAAGAATCTGGTTTATTCTATGAAAGTACAAATAAGCAAAGGGTTGTACTATTTAGAAACAAGAGGGGGGTGATTCTGAATGAACATGGACATCTACGGCATAGTTATCTCCATCTCAAATAATCATCATGGGCTCCCTTTATAGCTGCTGAGAGAGACAATATGACGACAATAGGGAGAAATAGATACCTTCACATGAATCTCTCACTAAAAATACCCATTCATCTCTGCTGACTACAGGGAGGCATGATCCCATCTGGACTAGTCTTATAACCTCAGTCTCTTTTTAGACTTTAGTAGGCTAAAAACAGTAGTGCTGAATTAGAATTAGTTTTCAGTAATATGGGCAAATGTTTAAGAGAACATGAGTAATCCAATTATGTGCTGTCTGGTCCTCGTTTTCTCATTTACTAAATTGACTCAGATTAATAGGATATAGAACAGGAGGAAAAATGCAAGTGAGAGACGTCAGAAGTGAGACAAGACCCAGCATTTTCTAGATGCATGAGCAGAGAAAGAAGCTTTACAGCAGACAACAGACTAAGTATAGCTATTTCTCAGATGTAGGAGGAGACAATTTCGCATTAGTGATGGAATGTAAAGAAGACCCCACTGTGAGGTGGTGTTCCTCTTCTTGTGAACTTGTTTTACTTGTTTTCAGGCAGTTTCCCACTTGTCTGTGACCCCCAGCTTTCACATAAAACTTTTCCTTGGAAACTCAGACAGTTTAGTTTTCTTATCTACTAGGCTTAGCATCATTAGTGCTGTTCAACACATAAATCACAATCTTTCCAGTTTCTCACATTTTTATTTCTTTGTTAACAATAGAACTAACTTACTTTATCTATGAATTATGCATGTCTTCTTTCTATAGCCTTATTCTTTATTTGCTCATTGTAATTTTTGTTTACAATGATTAACACTGTTTTAACACAGTCTTGTGAAAGCCTAATTGCCCTGCAGTGGGAGTTTTCAATTTCTTTTGGTTCCCAGTTCCTGACCAGGAGTCAGCATGCCAAAACTCTTTATTTTTGCCAGGCAATGTCACAAACCAATGCTGCCTATAAACAAATCCAAGGTGAGAACCTGAAGAAACGTAACAAGACAGCTCATCCCTGCCTGCAGCCCTAAGGCAGGATTGATCAATCCACACCTAAGTGTTCCTGAAGGATGAAAAATGTTTGCCCAACCTGTGCTTCAAAGCTTTCAATGATGAACACACCACATATCCTGAAGCAAGACAGTCTAGTGCTCAACTGTCCTTACTATTGGACTGGCTCTCCTAACATCTGCTGAAATATAAGATTACTCTTTTTTCTTGCTCATAATAGTATAGTTTATCCATTTCTTCCTTTCACAACCATTTACACACATGAAGACATCCCTCTTCAGTCTTGTTTACCTACTAAATCATCCCAGTTCTTTCAGTCTTACAGCTTACATCATTTTGTCCATACAGTGTTTCTGGGGGTGGTTTGGGGATATATTTTTGCTCTCTTCTATCAGTAGGTCTGCAGCTTCCTTGAATTTCATTGTCCAGAACCACACCCAACATCCCAGCTAAGATGAACAAAAAATGACAAGGACATAAAAAGGATTATTCAGCATGGCTGGAATGTTGCACTTTTGCTTAAGCATTCCAACACAGCTCACATCATCTTCACAACAGCGAGACATGTTGTCTCATGCTCAGGTCATGATCTGCTACACTCAGAATTGCTACAGAGGATCCATACCCTTTTCCTTCATACTAAATTAATTTCAGAATTAGTTGCTGTCCATCATGCCCACACAAGAACAGAAAATACGTAAAGGGTCCACTTGTCATTAAGATCTCATTGTAATTTCCACCTGCATAGGATGGTCAGCAAGTAAATCAAATATCATTAAGAAGCCTGTCAAGCAGAAAGAAAACAGAAACCACTGCCAGTAATGAAGAAATCGTTTTGCTCTTGTCTCATGGTTGTTTACACTCTGCGAACCGAGACATCCACTTCTTTTCTGTTACTGGCCAGAATGAGCAGGAGAGGAGGTTCACAAAACAGGACTAGAGAACAGTAGCTAAAAAAGTAGGAGTATCTGCTCCAGCAGGGTTGTACAGTGGCAGCCAGGGATGGAGAGAAGCATTGTCTGGCTGCAACCCAGGTGTGCTGGAAGGAGGTGAAGGAAAGCTGCAAATAGAACAGCTGGGACTTGCAGATAAAGCCAGAGCAGACAGCTCAGTCCATTTGTACCCAGGGTACAGGACAGCTGTCACAGCTGGTCATACCTGTTTTGAACAGCATTTCAACAGAGACCGTAGCATTGCAGCATGATACTTGAAAGGTGGACGTTTTCTACTTGGTTAGTTAAAATGACCCACTAGGTAGCAAGGGTGGGATTGGCACCTCTCTTCCCGTAGAACTGCTGTCTCACCAGTCACTCTCTCTCAACAGTTTGAAGATGGCTATTCTCATGTCAGTGTAACACTTTGCTTATTTTGAATTCTATCCCCATCCTCTAGTGTCTTCAGCATCTCCCACGTTGATGCCATCTATAAATTTAATAAGCAAACTCTTTTCTACTGTGAAGTCATTAGTAAAAATATCGAGCAATTCCAGACCCAGAACAGTCTCCTGTGGAACATGGCTCAATATATGTTTCTACAATTGGGTCCAGCTTTGGAGATCTTTTACCATTGATTCAAATTACTAATTAAAAAAATAAAGAAAGGAAGAGACAGACCCTCCTGTAGTGCAGATTTACTGACAGCCAGAGACCAGATGTCAGTTTACACCTACTGCAAATCCATGACTATATCTTCAACTAAAGATCGCTGCACATATGAAAACTCTAGCAACTTATTCTGAAAATACACTGGGAAAAGTTCTCAAGATTAGCCTGAAGCTCCAAGCCTTATCTCAAAGGTGGGTGCCAGGAGGATGGTGCCAGGCTCTTTTCAGTGGTGCCCAGTGACAGGAGGAGGAGCAATGGCCATAAACTAAAACACAAGAAGTTTCACCTCAAAATGAGGAAGAACTTCTTCACACTGAGGGTGGCAGAGCACTGGAACAGGCTGCCCAGAGGGGGTTGTAGAGTCTCCCTTGCTAGAGACATTCAAAACCTGCCTGGACACATTCCTGTGTAACCTGCTCTAAGTGGCAGGGGGTTGGACTAGATGATCTCCAGAGGTCCCTTCCAATTCTAACAATTCTGTGATCCTAACATGAAGACTCATGGGAGAGAGTTCATGTTCTTACAGGAAACCCACATGTGGAATTACAAACGCCTTCCATTCTGGAGCGGGGCAAAAATACTTCATGGTTATTAGAAAATACCATGGGCAGTTACTGCTGGCCAATGCACTCTGAACTGATGGGAGATCTCAAGCAAAAGTCTTCTCACTCTCAAGGGCTCTTCACAGGCAGTCATGCTGATCCAGAGAATTTACTGTTAAACAGACCCGGTCATCTACAGTTAGCCATCCACCTCTGGAACTGATGCTGCAAGGTATATTGATCCAGCAAAGCCTTTAAGCACAACATTAATCTTCTGGACTTCATTTATATTCTTAAAGTTCAGCAAGTGCTAAAGGGCTTTGCTGTACTTGAGCTTGCAGCACCTTAAAAGCTCATACCTTCAGTTAGCAGCCTTCAAATCAAGATCCCAAAGCCCTCACCACACACCAATGGACCACTGACATAGGAGGCAGCCCTGACGCTGACACTGCTTCAGTTCTCTTTTGTCATGAAATGGTGTGAACAACAACAGTCTGGACCCAACAGCTTTGCTTGGGATCTGGACACACACCATGCGAGAGGCTCTGGACTAACTGGAAGATAAATCATGCAGGATCAGCAGCTTCCCTGGTGAGTTACTCTGGGGTCTCTGTCAGGAGCTGACAACAGGGGAAATGCTGGTCAGGCACAGATTAACCCCAGATATCTTATACCTGAGGCTAGTTCGGAGTGAAAACATGAAGGTATTCCTTCCGAGTTACGAATAGGCATTTCTTCCGTGGTTTTAAACCTATCTGGTTGGCTTCAACTCCTGCCAATGCGTAGATCCAAATCTCTGTCTCTTGCCTCACCTCTGTCATAAATATCAAGAGCAAGAACTGGCCACAACCTGCAAACGATTGTAGCTGTTTGGGGCATGATCTGTTTATTATTTACACTCTGTTAAAACCCTAATCTGGAAAGGCCCAGTTATTTGCTTTGGGAGTTTCCATAGTGCTCTTCACTGAGAAGGACTCCACAAATACTAGTTTCTCTTGTGAAATGAGGGAATGACATTTCTCCATTTATTAGTCTAAGCACCAAAGCGCATGGACTAAAGACAAAAGAACCCATTCACTTTGAGTGCTATGTTACCTTGACTAGATTTCAAGGTTTCAGGTATTACATATATAATACATATACATAAAATAAGTCAAAGGCAGAGCTACAACTGCTTATAGAAAACTCCATTCCACAGTTGAGACCCTCATGCCTCAAAACAAATGACTCAGAAAACAACTAATAATTAGGCAGGCATCTATGAAAGACTGAAGTGATCTTCCTTGAACCACCAGAGACAGGACAGAGGTGTCCTAGGCAGCATTTACATTCAGTCAGAGTCCAGGCCCTGTTTTGCTGCCCTGTCATCCTAGACTGACCGTATCCAGACTCTTGCTCCCTGCATGCACCAAGATCCAGCCCCCCCTTGCAACATTATCTGCTTTTTCCCTTGACCAAAAGACTTGGAAAGAAAAGGAAAAGAGGAATAATTGCATCATTAAAAGTGCAGCACTAAATGGGGGCATATGTGCCACTTCCCAGAACATAATTTTCATATCTAGAGTTCTCCCTGCATGTCCAGTTTTTCAGTAATTCTATGCAGCTGAAATATGGATTTTATCCATGGATATTCCCCCAGGAAATCTTTCATAAAAATAGGGTAATCCTATCCATGAAGGCATGAACTCTCTGAACTTCCCATACAAATGCCCTAGCTGTCCGCTTCTGAAATGCTGTGTTCCCCTCATCTTTACCAACTCCACAACGGAGGATTGCATTTGGCCTTTGGAGTGCTTTGAATGCTACAAATTGTAACTGCACACATCACTTGAGTAACACTTGCTTTGGGGAATTTCCTCAGTGTTTTGATCCTTTTGCCCCTTCATCACCCATTGCCAGGTACAGAAGGGCAAAACCGCTGAGTTTCTTGAAATACAGGTCCAAACATATTGGCCATAATAGGTGAGGTCTTCTTCATTTTAACTGTGTGCCTACATGAGATACAGTTATACGAGCCAAAAAGATACAGCAAAAAAAAAGAATTTAAAAAATAAACTTAAAAGGAGACCTTTTTTCCCCTCCAAACTGGGACAAGCCACTGTGGTAAAATACTCTATTAACAGCGTGTGTCTTTTATGGCCACATCTGCACAATTTTATCATGTAATTAGACCTTGGCTCCTGCCAATGAGGGACCTATTAGCTAAAGCTCCTCAGACAAAGGGAAAGCTTAGTGCATAAATTAATGCAAATCAAGCCTGGGCTCTCCCCTCCCATGCTGCTTGGAGCTGTTATGATCTCTGTGTTGCTGAAAGAAATGAATGTACTGCTGGCACCTAGGGACAACAAGCTGATGAGAGGGTAGACAAGGGCAAGGCAGCCTCCTCATTTTTTATCATATGAGGTTCAGAACCTCAGCTTTGCAGCCTGGATGAGAAGGAAACAGTCTTTGCAGCTCTGGAAACAGTCGGCTTTGTGGATCGGTACTAAAACCATGTGCTGTGACAACTTCGGTTTTAATGGATTTTTTAAGAGAAACATGTAAATCAAAACATACAGAATTTTATTGAACCCCTGAATAACACTGAGGTGACTTTTTCCTTTTCTTCAGTCTCCTTTCCTGTCACTACATCTTTGCTTCCTCCCAGGTGGAGTCTGCCAAAAGTAGAGGAGGTGACACAGCCCTGAAGAGCATTCGTCTTTACTGTACAGGTATCAAAGTCATTGAGCCATTGCTGTGAGTTGCAATTTGTTTTCTTCCCTCCTGCCATGCAGCAGCTCAAGCACAGTCATGGTCACATACATCTGAGTGGTGCACCTTCTCTGCAAAGGTAGACAACCCTCACCTCTCCAGGGGAGGAATAGAGGCTGAGTTCATCAGGGAAGCGGTAGGAGGAAAAGCAAGAGAAGAGTTTGCACCAGCAAAGAAGTAGTCTGGGTTACCAGGAAGACACGAAAAGCTCTTGGGGAGGGTGCTATAGGAGTGCCAGGGAGAGGAAAACAGGAAAATGTACCTACTGTGGTCCTGTGCCCCTGGGCTAAGCAGTGTTTGCAAGGCAGTGCTGCCTCTCCTCTCTTGTTTTCACCTCCAGCCCAAGAGATTTTGCTCATACCACCAGGATTTATCCGTGGAGGAGGTTGTTGTCTCAACACAGCTGCCAATGAAGAGCTATCAATGCACCTGGCATTGGATGGGCCTCTGGGAAAATGGTGGCTGCAAAGGTTCTGTAGAACTTCTCTCCTAGGAGGTGAGTAATGGTTGGCTGAGACCATCTCAGGACAGCTGCAGTGCAGGTCCCCATAGCATGGCTGAGGAGGAAAGGGATGGGGACAGGCAGGTGCAGGAGGAAAATCTGAGCCTTCAGCACCAACCAGAGTATACCTTGTGCAGGGTATTTCAAGGCATTCAGTTTCACTTGGAGATAACAGAGAACTCAAATGTTGGTCCCTGAAAATGCCTTCTTCAGATATATCAGGAATAATAAAAAATGGAGAAGGGGGAAAGAAAGAAAGGACAAGCATGATCACAGCCACAATTCAGATGTAATGCTTTGTCTGATACATTAAAGAACTTGGCTTTAGAAATCTTCCCTCAGATGTTGGAAATGTCTTTCCTAGGTGGGTTATGAGTTTAACAATAATCATCCTCAAGTTTTATCTTTTTTCAGGAAATCAACATGCACTGATAAAACACATCAGAGGTGGCTTAAATCTCCACAGCAGCATAGCAAAGTTTGACTCTGAGGGGAAGGAGTTGAGGATATAGGAGGATCCCAAGGAGGAGGATGATATAGCGTGCTTTGACGTTTACCATGGGAAAAGAAGACTAGCAGGAAGAGGCAGAGCTGGGAGAGAGAGAAATAGATGTTTATTTCTTGTATAACTAGCACCAGCTTGTTATTCTTGCTGGTGCTAGGGCAGATGGACACTTGGAAGCATTGACTGGGGCCACACTTCTCCCCACAGTAATTGTCACTTCCCCGTACCTTGCTGCTGGCAAAACACAACAGGATAGGACAGGCATGGGGCAGTACAGTTCTCTGTTTGCTGGCAGAGGAGATGGCAAAGACGGAGGTAGTGACTGCAGAAACGCCTTCCTCCAGCAGCAGCCGCCATCCAGCCATCCTATTCTTCCCTCTGCAACAACCACAGTGCTCCCAGGCTGGGACCACAGCCATCTTGCCCATCATGGCTCTTAATAATGACTTATTCTACTTTTACCTGATGTCCAGCAACCAGTTCCTGTGCAGGTAGCTGTGGGTGGCAAACTATCCTAGTGTTCAAAGTACTAGCAGACCCCTTGTTCTTCCCTACAAGGTCTGAAGAAGCCTTTAGTTTAGAGCAGCCTCACAAGAAAAGAGGTACAAGTCCTTGCAGTCGGTGGCAGCAGCAGCATTTCCCAGGAGGATCATTATTACTTGGCACTTACAGTCCTAACTGGAAAATCAGCCACCTCATCAGAGGAGAGCAGTGGAGATGAGCTGCCACAGCACTGGCTGCTACTGCTGCATTGCTGCCCCTGCTCCCACGCTGGTTTTCACTGCTGCTGCACCACCAGGCACACAGAGTGGGGGGGGAGGCCTTCCAGTCCCACAGAAGCATTGCACAAAAGTGAACATTCTCCAGGACACACAAACAGTGCAAGTGCTGCCCCTTCATTTAATTACTCCAGGTCTGGCAATGGCAGAGAAACTAAGCCAAAGTAAACCACTGTTTCTACTCTCCTCCTGTTTGACCTCTATATATCCTTTCACCTCCCATCCCTACCTTAGAAAAGAGCTGATGCCAGTCTTGAGGGTGTTTCCTGATCACAGCCCAGGCCAGACCTGTGCCAGAGCTCAGGCAGGCGCACTTGGGCTCACCCAGCTCCACGAGCAATGCAGTAGCCAGAGGGAAGTGCCGAGTTTCCTTAGAAAATTGGCTCTGTGGTACTTCTTGCGTGTCAGTGCTAGGCAGGATTTATTTCCTTGTTTGTTTTCTCCACTATTGCTTGGGGGATATTTACCCTTTGCTAGGCTCACATTATTGGTCAGGAAAAGGACTCCCCAGACAGCATGAATTTGATGTCCAACAGTTTCTTATCTGCAACTCTTGTCCAGCTTGTATTAATAAAGATTCAAGATTATTTAGTACTTCCATTCTGCTGTCCAGTTGCAGAGGAGCTGGGAAATATGATTCAATACAGGCTTACTGTAACAGTAAAACATAAGGCATATAATAATACGTGATCTAATAAATGTTTTCATATCCTTAATCTAACAAATGCTGTAGTGATATATGACCCTAGTTACTTACATTCCCCATCAGCAGTTTGTGTAAACACTTAGATACCAGCTGTCCAACAGCCTTTGCTCATATTCTCCGTTTTTCCCCCAATTTTACCCTGCAACTACAAAGATACATTATAACGATGCATTTAGCAGCAGCCTTCACCCATCTGCTGGTGTGAAGCTCCGTAAACGCCTGTCACTTGCCATTTCACACTCCTCTTTGT
Source organism: Nestor notabilis (assembly GCF_000696875.1). NCBI lineage: Eukaryota > Metazoa > Chordata > Aves > Psittaciformes > Psittacidae > Nestor > Nestor notabilis. The sequence continues at coordinate 73,941 of NW_009934406.1, forward strand.
GGCACCAGTGGAGGCTGTGCTGCCTGGGAGCACAGCAGCACAGGGGCCGAGGCAGGCAGCCAGGCAAGGCCCCAGGGAAAGCTGTCCCCAGCAAGCTTGCAGGCAAATATGACTTGATCATGTACGGCTGATGGGGAGAGCTGGCATCTCCCTCCCACCTCAGCCCATTCACTCACACCTCCAGCAAGTGATGCTTCAGCAAAGAGCCTCTCACTGCAGAGTCGCCGTGGGGAGCATGGACAGCAGACCGGGGTCAGCGGGCAGAGCCATGTCCAGGACAGCTGCGCACTGCTCTCCATGAGGTTCTTCCCTCATGCTGTTCCCTTCTGGGTCCCCATCAGCCCCAGGTGCACGCTGCAGAGGAGAAAGCAGCTCCTGGGGCTCTGTTACCAGCTGAAGGTCAGGGTGGGCTCCTTGTTCCGAGCCACTTGACTTGCACGAAGAATCAGTCAGAGCAAATGGGTTTGGAATGGTGCTCAGGAGGCCGTGTAGTGCATTCCTACCCCAAAGCAGTCATTGCATGCTAATCACCCCTGATGCACATTTGCCCAAATATTGCCAAAAATCCTCCAGTGATGGAGATCTCACAACCTCCCTAGGCATAACTATTGCTATCAAGTGCACCCCAGCGTCCAATCTCAGCCTGCTGCAACGTTCATCCATTGATCTTTGTCTCGGCCAGACAGAGACCAGGTCATTCCCTTTCCTCTGCACATCAATATTTTGTACTGTTGCAGGTTCTTATCCTGTCCTCCCCCCCCACAGTAGCCATGAGTTGTTTGTAATGACAGGCACAGGGACTTGCTGCTCTTCTCATGCCCGGCAGGTCCGAGGTGACAGCACTCGTGCTGTGACATGCTTCCTCAGCTCCTGAGGCAATGCCTGCGTCCCCAACATACTCCTTACATCTGCCTCTTGACCAGGGGTTCCCATACAGCCACCAGAACCCACCATCGCCACACTGACCCTCCTTGCAGCCCACCTTGCTGCCTTACAGCTGCTGCCCAGCCTGGCTCTACATGGCAGGGAGGCAGCCCAGTAAGGAAGAAGACAGGAAAACCTGGGGTTGATCTTCTCCAGTTGCTCCCTGCACTGCCCTTCACACGTCTCCCACAGCAACACCAGCTGCAGAGCCCCAACTGAACCGCCCTTCCCATGACTCCCTTTCCCCAGTCCTCCCGTCTCTCAGTTGTACGGACCCCGCTCTCACGCCCGTTCCTCACAGGTCATGTTCTCCAGACCGCTGGCCATTGTTGTCGCTTTCCGTTGGACACCGTCCAACTGGGCCATATCCTTCTGTGGAAGTTCAGTGCCCTCAGCCGAGCAGAGCATCCCTGCTGGGGGCTCACACACGCTGAGAACAAAAATCATTCCAGTTGTCTTGCAGGCTGTAATTCGGTTCATATATCTTGGCACGGAGACAACCTGATGCTGCTGACTCATGCTTTGCCTTTGGTCCGTTATGGCCCCCAGGCCCCGCTCTGCAGAGCCATGTTAATGCAGGCGTGTTTTCCTCACGCAGCAGCTCGTTTCCACGTAAGGTGGGAGCTCACATGTGTCCCTGCAGAACTGCATCCTATTTTTCTCAAATTACTTCTCCAATTTGACAAGACCATTTGTCAAGCTCGGGCTGTGTCCTCCAAAGTACTTGCAGCCCATTCCAGCTTGCTGTGGCCTGCAAAGTTAATAAGCTTGTTATTTATTTTATAGGCAACCATTAATAATAACCGGGCCTGGCATTTCCCTGCTACTGACTTTCTCTCCAGAAGCTACCTTGGTCATTCTTCACCAAGCTTTTCTGTGGAAATTAGATTTGGTCAGGGCAAGAGAATTCATGATAAGAACAGAACAATAAGTGAGACAAAGCATGAGATTCAAGGAAACAAAGCTAAGCTCGGGTTATTACTTGTTTCCCATGAGAGGATAAAAAACCAGTAACACGTTTGCTTCATCTTAGTGGTCCTAGCCAGCTGCAAGTCAGAAATTAGTGTCCTTATGGCACAGACGTTTCACATATCCACCAAATCAAGATCACCGTTCATACACCAGTGTGTCCCAGAAAGACGCTGAAAGATGGAAGAGGTTGATGCATGCAGTGGCTGGGGCACAGATTATTAGGGAGCCTGGTGGAGCCCACACAAAAGGGGTTACTGCTGACATCAAGGGTCAGAAGGAAAGAGCCATCGGTCCAGAAAATGGGACTATAAAAAGAGAAAAGCTCTCTGGCTTTACCTTTGCTTGGCAAACTGAGGACCTACTGTGCACCCTCTCTAATGTCCAGTTCTCCTACCAGTGAACTCCAAGAAGGCGCCCAGCTGTCCCAGTTCGTTCTGAGCTAACATGGCCAGTTTTCCTGTCTTGCTGTTGTACTGAGCAGTGGCTCTTGTAACCCTGACAGCTGCTGTCAGATGACACAGGAGCAGAAAGCAGCGATGGTTATAAAGGGTGTATCACCCTATGTTGCTGGAGTATGAATTCCCCCATTTCCAAAGCCAGGAGCTACCCAGCAACTGCCCTTTCTGTAGGCTCAAGATGAACAGTCATCATGCAACCCTGCTGCAGATGCCTCTTCTTGCTCTCCTCCTGCCCTGCTCAGGACAAAGGGGCTCAACAGCATGGGTCTGTCCCTGTTGTGCCCATGGAGGCTCCTGGGACACAATACCCCTCTGCAAGAGGGATTATGCATTGTTCCTTCTGTGGCTATACCAAGGGATTCGTATCAACAATAAAAAAGTTCTCCTTTTCAATGATCTTCCTTCTGCCCTTGTACTTTCAATATCCAGTCTCACAAGAAGAATTCCTTTGTGCTTGATGTATTTTCATTGTTGGTTTTCTTTTCTTTCCCTTGGTTTGCAATCAGCAAACAGGCCCTTGTATATTAGCTTAAAGAATACCTAAAACTCGGATTGAGACTGGAGGGATGTTATCGAAGAATTTAGAGACTGCAGACAACACTTATGGGGGGTTAATTCTTCAAATGTCCAAAGTTCCCAGACAGCACAGAAAACATCAGAAGGAGGTGCAAATGAAGAGCTCAAAAGGATAAATCTATGTAGTTTAGAGAAGAGAAGGGATGAGATAGCGTCTGGAAACTGATGAAAATAGAGAAGTCACTGTGTAAACTGGAAGGAAGAGCATAAATCAGGAGAGAAATGTGTTCAGAATTAACTCAGAGGACAAGTCTAGAGAAGAGTTTTGCCATCACTGTTAGGTCAGTAACACTGCAATTTATCTAGTTTTATACCAGTTCAGCCCCAGACAGCATCTCAGCAGATGGCTTTTTCACAGAACTGGAGCACCCTGCTCAAAGGAGAGCCAACTTCAAAGAAAGATCAAGTTTCTCATGGTCATATCCAGGAAAGATTTTAAGGATTTTTTCCCCAGGAAAAATTCTTTTGTCAAATTAGTTTGTTTTCACTCTTCAAAGTGAGCAAGAGCTGGCAGCAATACACAGTGACAGGATAACTACGGCTTTGCTTGGTATGAAATACCAGCAAAACTCTGCTAGTCATGAAGTCCCCAGGGCTCACCACCTACAAGGCATTTCTTAGCAGATTTCATACACAAAGAGAAGCACTTAATTCTCAGTTAATTTCAATTCACTCTGACACCCTCCCCTCTCTTCTGATCTTCAGCTCTCCATGAGGTCTGTGGGACAGCATCAGCCCCTCACTCCCTGCCCAGCTGCAGCCAGGATTTCTGCTCATGGATCGGGTGGGAACAGTTAGGTAAGAGACAGCCAAGTCCTGGGAAAGCTGTTGACCTGTCTTCCTGCTTCCTTGGGCAGCAGCGGTAACTGTGTTATGGTGTTCCTCAGTGGCATGTTATTTCTTAAAGATATTCTGAGTAATCTAATAAAAAGTAATAGAGACTTCTGTTGGCCTGCGGCAGGCTCACAGCTGCAGGATGCCCATCTCTCCCTCTGCCATCTCAGGGCTGAGGCGATGCTGCAGGTCTCTGTCACCAAGTCCTCAGGAGCGCTCAGAGTAGCTCCTGGCTCTCTCTGCCACTTGCCCACAGGCAAATCATGCACACAGACCCTGCAGGGGCTCCTTCTCTGTGCTTCCTCCTGAAAGGCAGTTTGTAAAGGAGTACAGGACCACGCAACTTATGAACAAGAACTTGAGGAAGGGTAAAAGGAAATAGGCAGTGTTAAACCATAAGGTAAGGCAGTCTGCAGGACACAGTGAAAGCAGAAGTTGTGGCCAAATGGGAGAAATAGAAGTAACATAACTGATGGCAGATTGCATGTAAAAGCACAGCAGGATAAAAGCACTTTGAGGAACAAATGGCAAAGGGAATTAACACTAATAATGTTTCTTCACATCAAAGATTCAGAAGCCTGTCAGAAAATCTGTAGGGCCAGCTGACTGTATAAACGAGTATCATAGCAGATGTGGCCATTTTTAAATTACTTATTTGCATCAATGCTCATAGTGGAAGAAAATTTGTGCTCAGATGGTTCCAACCACTCTTGGAAGTTGGAGATCTTAGGAAAGATTAGGTAAAAATTAAAATTACTTTAGAAGATCTATGTAAAATATTCAGAGTGTATAGCAAAAAGTAATTAGAACTGATAATAAGTACTCAAGAGGTCTAAGATGTTTCTAAACTGGAAGTGCTGAGGTCATAGCAGTGATGGATAACATGGCATTTGAAATTACTGGAAGACCAGATTTCTGATCATTCTGAGCACCTGCACTTTCAAAGACTTTTTTTTCACTGTAACTTGCAGTTCTTCTTGATCATAGTGAGGAGGATTCAACTGTCAAAAAGTTAAGAGATAATTCTTTTTTGTTTATACGTATGTTTGCAAAAATACAGAACTGGTCTTTGTTCTACCATGGCCATCATGTCTTCACTTCTATTGCTGAGTCTAATGCTATCCCACCTTCCAATAAAAGATATGCCACATAACATGACCGTACAACTAGCTGCCAAAGCCAACCAGCTAAGAAGTTGCCAGACTCACTGAGAAGTTCAAACTCCAACTTTCCAATCTAACATAATGAAAAACCCGTTCTGGACTTGCAGGCTGGTACCTTCCCCTGCTGTGACTGGAGGACTGCAGGTTAACAGAAGGGAAAAGAAGCAGGGGGTGAAGAGAAAGAGCTTTCCCAGATGAGAAAATGCTTATTAGCAAGGATGCTGAAGACATCACTGGATACTCAGGGAAGTTCAGTGTATGAGTAGACTTATCCAAAAGTACTCATTGGCCTTGCACCCCAGCATCACCTGTTTAACTGCTGGTACTGGTCCCAGCATTTTCATTCCAGTCCCCGCCTTACTCCTAGAGCTGGGAAGGTTTTCTTTGACTCAAGGAGGTTAATCGCTCTGGAAGGGTTAAAAGCTAATAAGAGACAAGAGAAGGAACCATAAAGCTGAGATTAGTTCCTTGTTTGTTTTCTAGCTCCCCACTTTGAAGCTACAGAAACACATAAGGTGTCTGCTTCCTCCCCCAGGCAGAGTTAATTACTAGTGTGAATTGTTTCCACTGCTTCCTGCTGGAACATCACCGAACCACTGATCTGGTGCCACCGCCTCTGCTGCCTGGTTCTCAGGCAGCCAAAAGGGAGCAACAAAAAATCAGCTGAACAGGATCTTTCTGCAGCCAGGATCCACCTTCTCCCACCTGCAGTGGCAGGACTTCTGGGGCTGGAGCTCAGACTGATTGTCAGAGCTGTGGAAGTTCAAGACCTTTCCCACTGCTCCCACACATTCTTCTACACTAGATTTTTGTGCAGGACTTTCTGCTTGATCCTCTTTCTGTGCTAGATGCAGTATAACGCCTGCTTTCTCTCAAACCTCTCTCCTCATTCACAAAGTGCATGGCCACATGGAGAACAAGAGTATTGCTGTGACAGCTGCTTAAAGCAGCATTTACCCTTTATTATTTGGGTCTGATAGCACATGTACTATTAGAGGAGCTCTGTCTCCTTTTAACTGTCTATTCTAGTGACAGAAACCCAGTAACGGACCAGGATCCTTGTGCCCTTGTGGCACTTGACACTGTGCAACCGAGGAGCAGAAGGATCTTCCATGCTCTAATCTGTTGTGATTCAACCACACACATTTGCAGACATCCTTTTCACATGCTAAGTGAGGTGACAGTGCACTTAGAAGCCACAGGCCTGACCCTCAGCTGGGTATCACAACACCTGGGACACCCCTCGTGGAGTGAGAGAATAAATACAAGTCATAAAATAAAACAGGATGGAAAACACCTTGGAAATTTTCCCAGTGCTTCTTCAGAGAGTACTGAAGGAAGACACAGATCATTTCGATCTTCCCCATTTTCATTCCAAGGTTTGGTTCCCCTGGTGCACTAGCAGCCTTGGACATCTCTGCCACATAATATATGTGGTATGAGCCACTTTGCAGACTCAGAAATGAGTGGCTTTAAATCTGCCTACAGATCATATAAACTGAAATAATTAATATTAATCTGGAAAATAGCAGTCGTCAAAGCTTTGCAACATATGCATGTCAGATAGCATGAATTCACCTCTAGGCACTGGGCATTTCAAACTAACTACCTCCATGACAGCAGTCAGCCCCAAAACTGCCCCGTAAGGTTTCTTGTTTCCTCCTTGAAAGTAGGAATTGTTGGACTTCACACTAAACTGGAAAATAAGCTGCACTGGGAGACATTGCAGTCTAGAAGCTCTCTCGTGCTTATCAGCATTCTCATCCTCTGAGCCCACCACATTCCCTTCAGAAAAACCACAATGCATTGCCAGCGGTGAAAGTTCGAACTTGGCTCCACATTGTAAATGTCCCTGAAGTTCAGAGCTCTTCCAAGCCTGCTTATTTCCTCTGAGACAGCTTTAATGAAGTACTTATTTATATTTTCCTTGAAGTAGGAATACTGTATCTGATGTTATCTGTTATTTTTTATTTTGGTAGGAGATTTGTTTTCGCTTCCACCATTGAGTCTTTGACCTGTAATAAAATCCACACTGAAGTAATGGCTAATCTGAACAAGCAAGTAATTATTCCAGTAAATCCAAGGGAGGGTACTAACAGCTACATCTCTCTGACTTTTCTGTGTCCCTTTGCAAAAACCAATATGTACTTTGAGCAACAGAACAAAATTTCTTGTGTTGTGGTTCCATGGGGTCATAGCAGAGTGCTGCCTATATCCACGTAATTAGAAGGGAGGTTAATGAATTGCTAAAGCACATTTCCAGTGGACAAGGAGATAGAAAGCATATTTAAGTGGGCTGAACAGTTTATTAAATGAGATTATAATAGCCACTTTGCCCCTTGTCAAATGTCATTTCCAACTAAATTGATGTAATTCTTTACCTCAGGAAAGTTCATTACTTAAAACAGGGCTGTAATCTCCACTAATGCAAACAAGCATCGTCCCTCATTTCTTTTGGCCTAAGTATTTTCTCTGTTTTTCTTTTCTATTCCTTAACCTTTCATACCTTACCTTTGGTTTTCTAGCAAAAGTAGAGATCAGCCTCAGCTCTGACTTCAGATCCATGCTTTCTAGCACTCATTGCTGTATTGGAGGTTTCCTTCTTCTGCTTCACCAACCACAGTGTTTGCAGGGATATTTCCATGGAGTGCAGCTGCCTTTCCTGCACACAATTCAGAAGCTGATTTAGGGATGATCAGTCTCTCATGTAGCTTTCAAACACTGATGTCCTTA
>NW_009934406.1:81631-86522 GCF_000696875.1 Nestor notabilis
GGACATCACACCATCTATGCCAGTCTGCCAACACCTGGAGTAGGTTCCTTTTTATGTCTGTGAAGGAGCTGATCCCATGCCAAGGTCTGGAGTGGCCTTGAAGCAGATGAGATGACATGTTTCTAGGGAGGATACCCTCTCGCTGGCCTGTGGAGGGACCATCTTCAGCACTGCTGCTCTTTACAGCCACTCAGTAACACATTTTAACCAGAATGTTTTAGCAAAGGAGTTTTTCTAAGAGTTTTTCTATCTAAGCTGTGATGTCTACATATCTGGAGTTGCTGGGGGAGGATGAGGTTTCCTTTTGCCATTTCAGGGGATAAGGATACCTTTAGAAAGCTTCCCAGTACCAAGTTGCAATAGTGATATTGTTGGAGGAGAGTCTTAATGGAAGGACAAAACATCACAAGGCTCATTCTCCTTCTCTCTGGCATGATTTTGAAGTACATAAAAAAAAAACCCAAAACAAATTGATTGTATCAAGAAAGCAGACAGCACCGTTTGCTGTGCTCACTGTGTTTCCAAGCCTCACATTTGTGGAGGGAACATCTGGTTTTACAAGAACAAGACGCCAAGAAAGTGCTACAATTTCATCCTCTTGCTAAAATCTGTGTCTCGATTGCAGTTGTAGTACATATTCCAAAGTCTCATTATGCAGCTATTTTTTTTCCCAGTTCACTGCAAAGGCCTTGTCAAAAAACAGCTACTGTCTGAGCACCTGATTCCCCTTCTTCTCTAAATATTTCTTGTCTGCTCATACAGATTTGTCTAAATGCACCTCTGTCATGTCTAATAAGGTAATAGGTCTAAAAATTAGTGTCATCTTGTGTCTTCCACTTAGGTACAGAAGACGTTTTAAACCTAAACTGATGCCTTTATTACACCTCTTTCTGCTCCTTGCAGCACTTTCAGATATCATCTCCCAATAACTGCAACAGGGAGAAAGAACACAAAACTGTTCTGATGCTAGTGTTATTGTCTTGGGCTGAAAAATCCCCATGCAAAATTCACGTTCAATATCTCCACCTAATTTGTCATTTGTATTTCCTGTACTAATTAAACAGCCCATAGAAATTCCACATGATGCAGTCTGGTAGGAGGTGGTGTCCAGGCTGGATTGCCTGGAGCCCAGATAATGAAGCAGCCCTGCTGGCATGACACGTTCATTAATAGCTTGTGTGCTGAAGCTAGGAGGAAAAAAAGCAATAAAACCATGGCCTGACAGGAAAGAAAAGCAGGACGAATTACCGGAATATGTGTCACTGATGTAATCCATTGCCCTGAGGAAGACAGCAAGCTACCCTCTGCTGCTCTGGTGGGGCCAGCCAGGCTCCTCTCACAGCTGCTGTCCTGGGTTCAGCTACAGCAGTCATTTTTTTTCTCCGTCTTAGTAGCTGGTGCAGTGCTGTGTTTTTGACTTTCAGTCTGGGAACAACGCTGATAACACCAATGTTTTTAGTTGTTGCTCAGTAATGTTTACTCTGACCAAGGACTTTCTCAGTCTCATGCTCTGCCAGAGAGGAGGGGAAGCCAGGAGGAAGCAGAGACAGGACACCTGACCCAAACTGGCCAAAGGGGTATTCCATACCACAGCACGTCATGCCCAGTATAGAAACTGGGGGGAGTTACCCGGAAGGCCCAGATCACTGCTCGGGTCGGGCTGGGTATCGGTCGGCGGGTGGTGAGCGGTTGTGTCCTCTCCCCTTGTTATTCCTCTTATCATTATTATTGTCAGCAGTAGTGGTTTGTATTATACCTTAGTTACTGGAGAGCTGTTATCTCAACTCGTGGGAGTTACATTCCTTCGATTCTCCTCCCCATCCCTCCGGGAGCGGGGGGAGGAAGGAAAAGGGGGGGAGTGAGCGAGCGGCTGCGTGGTTCCAAGTTGCCGGCTGGGCTTAAACCACGACAGCTGCCCAGTGCTGGCATGCCTCTCCTGCACTCTCCCTCCTCTGCTCATAGGCATTTGGATATGATATCCCTGGAGACATGCCCTTTTGCTTATCTAGAGCAACCTCCCAGCAAACTGTCAGGTTCTAATTCCAATGCGCTTTTCTGTCCCACCTTACACTCTATTGCCTGGCTGGTTTTTGTGTAAACCGACTTTAACCTAGGTCAGTTTTATATACATTCTAGAAGAACCAAAATGCAGACTGATTTTGCTGTCCAGTAAGCATAAAACCCCCAGTCAGCTTTACTGAGCACATTTCTTATGGAGAAACTCAGTTTACAACAAAAACAAATCAAAATTCTTCACTATTCACTTACCTCAAACTGTGCTAGCACTGCTTATACCTGTCAGGACCACTTATATCAAGCCTTTCTCATAGTATGGAATAAAGGATTATTACTTCACTATTTGTACACCAACACAATGATGGCAAAAATATATAAGCACCTGGAATTGTTCCAGGTTATCACGAACAATTCTGCAGTTGAGCAAAGAGGGTTTGGCCTGGTACCCACAAAACTCAATTTTCCCCTACCTCTCTCATCGGTTTATGCCTCTCTTTCCTTGGGCTGTAAGCTGTTCAGGCCAGGCACAATCTTACTATGTGTCTAGTGTACGAAGTTTCCTAGACCCATGAACTACATCAAACAGCTGTGGGGTTTCTGCTCTTGCCTCCTTCCCCAAGGCTTTTCACGTGAACTCCAATAGCTCTGAGAAGAAGAAATGTTATGTCTCAGGAGAGCTTACCTTTAACTAAAGCACCTGCATCTTTTTTGACTCCTGGATAATTTTCCTAACCAACATCGTGAATGTTGAATATCAGGTTGATGCAATTTTCAACAAATTAGTAGGAAATAGCTCCAAAATACAAGATTTATAATAGCAGTGAGCCAGTGACCACAAAATGGCCACAGAGCAGCCATTACAGAGTCATGGGCATCCAGCATTCATTTTCATGCAAAGTGAGTAATACATTTTAAGCAGCCACAACAGCTACAAGAACCTGAGTCAATCCTTTGCACAGGAGGAATAAATTATGTTCGGGATCAAAATGTGCTGAGGCTTCTTAATATAAAAACATAATTGATAGATTAGTACAAGTCCTTGTTAGGTGATGCTGTCCTGAGCAGCATCAAAAAAGCAAATCGAGAGCTAGTATTGTCTATGGACTTGCCAGGAAATCTTCACTGCTGGGCTGCAGCCTCTGTGTTGGGAAACCCACAGTAGCTGGGTTAAAAGGCTGGTAGAAAACAGTCACCTCCAGCTCCTTGGGCTGAATGTGTCAGTTATTTCTTTATGCAGTCTTCAGTTAAGGGTCTAAAGAAACCCCTCGTAGTTGAGTTTCACAAAGAACGGTTGTCCAAATGAAGATTTGCAAAAAGAAAATGAGATTCGATTTTCTTTCAGAAAATCACATTAAAAGAAGCTAAAATGTATTCCCTGCCAGGGAAAGGCAGCCTTTGTTGTACCTAACTCCACTGTTAAAATCACTAATTGGTGGAGAAAAAGTGCTTCAGAGACATTATGATCTGTAGGTCCAGATTAATTAGGATAACCCTTTAATTATTCAATGCTACTACATGCCACCTTTGAAACCAAAAGCACCAAAAATGGGTACTCGCAAGCTCAGCAACTACCCCAAACACATCCTTCTGCTTGTAGTAAGGCAGCAAGTAGACTTAATGCAATTGCAATTTTCTCTGCAAGGCCTAAAGCCACCTCAGTTATGCACAGTGATTCCCAGAAGCATACCCTGAAAAGGAGAAAGGACTCTGCAGAAGAGTATTTCACCTCAAATTAGAGGAGATGACAGGCCTGCTCAAAACTCTTTTGTCTCTCCTAATTTTCATACAGACCAGGGGTGAAACTAAGAGGGAAAGCATTCACCCTCGGCTTCTTCTCTGAATTGCTCTTCCAATTTTCCCATTTCCTTCTTATTTCCACACACCATTTTTGTACTTTCTCTGTACAACTCACCCAGCATGTTTTCAGAGCCTTCAGAGGTGCTCCTTTGTCCTCTCTGATTAGCTTTCCCAGCACTCCGAGAGCAGCTTCATCTTTTTGCCATGCCTCTCTTTTGGGATTAACTTCTCTTTCGATTTGGCAGCACCTCCTATCACAGAAGCAATATCACCACCAAAACTATTCATCTTGGCTCTGCCACAGGTAGGAGCACACATTAGGCTGTAACCAGAGGCAGTCAGAAAAACAAGGTTATTTTACTAAGCAGGTTTCAGCTAAAGGCTGGACATCACTTGACTGGATAATTACAACAATTCTTTATGGCTTTCAAATTACATGCTGTAAACCAGCATTATTTTCAGGAGTCTGGTCCAGCAGCACTTGGAAAGGGCATAATAATGGAACGTACCTGAAAGTGGTGGTCTTCTGCTTTATGTGGTTCTGGCTGCATCGATATACATCACTCAGCTCTGCCTTAAACCTTACAGGTTTATTGCTTCTCCTGCTTGGCATCTAGAGCAGTTTCCCCAGAACTTTCCACTCATTTCTCCTCGACTGTGAGTCAGGAGGTGCTGAAGCTGTAGATGCCAGAAGTTTTTCAGTCACTGGAAACCCCACGGTACATTTTGCCCTCAGCCTAATCCCATGCCATGGAGCAGAGTCACGATGAAAGTGATGGCAATGAGATCTGTTGTCATAAAATTGAGACCCCCACATAGGAGCTTTGTAATTAAGGAATAAACAGAGGCAATGAGTCATTACACGTGGTGCTGTGGGAGCTTTAGGAAAGCATGTTTTCTGAAACTCAGGGAAATAACACACGACCTTTGACATGACTTTGGTTTTTTGTTTTATTGTTAGCAGATGTCATTGCAGTCAAGGGAAGCAGGATACCATATGGCCACTGGTTTAAGACAGTCATTTAATTAAGTCCATGCCTTTGATACCCTATACTTGGAGCCTTCAGGACTGCCCGTC
>NW_009934406.1:86553-89151 GCF_000696875.1 Nestor notabilis
AGTCTTCAAATATCTCAGATGCTTGAAGGTTTGGCCAGTAGCAGGGCTGAGAGCGTATCCCAGGCACACACAGAGGACACTGACACAGGCCGTCACACAGACTGCCACAGACACCACCACCTTTGCCAGCATCCCCACAAACACCAACAGTGCTCACACACAGGCATGGATTGCTCAATCCCATCCCTCCTCTCCAGCTCATCAACACTGAAGCCTGCTAGTGAGAACACACATGCCTTTGCTGTCCGGGTCTACAAGCACAGCCACATTCACAGATCCCTCGATGTCAGCACAGCCCGAGTCCATCTGATGTCCATGCCTGAGCCTGGCCCCCATACACAGGACTTCCTACCCACCAGGTCACCCGGACGGATGCTACTAGCGAAACAGACACACACGCTCACTCACCTCACAGGCACCCTATACCCACTGACCCCTCAAGAATCAGCACAGGCTCTCAGTCCACCTGACACCCAGGCCCAGACCCCAGGACCTTTACCCAACCCCCAACTCAGACCTCAAGACTCCTCCAGCTAGTCCAGTTCAAGGTTTGCTGGCAAACACATGCACGTACGAACACAGGATTAAATTCCCTGTGGCAATATTAACACACTCAGGCTTTTCCAGTTGCTGGCAAGTAGGTCTCTCATATATAAGCTGGTCTCTCCAGTTGTCGACAGGTAGACCCCCAGGCCCTGGGACCCACAGTCCCTTCTCCAGCTGCTGGCACTTGGAACATGCATCTGTCACACATGGCATGATGAGGTGGTTCAGGAAAGGATTTAATAGGAAGATAGAATAGATGTCGTAGTCAGGCACTGGGCTCAGCCCAGCCTCTAATCAGGGAAAAAAAAACCAAAGCCCCAAAAGGGTATGTTGCTCTTCCCATGTTCTTTTCATTAAGGGCAGGGGGAAAAGGAGAAGAAGGATGTGACTGTTTCTGGCCAGTATTTCGTTCTTTTCTACCACCTCTGGTATGTCACCATGGTTTTACGTGAAAGGCAGCAGAAATACAGTTCAGTAGCATCACATGTCACTACGCACAATGCTCCATCCCATCTTGAGCAAAATGGTCCTCTGAGGTCCTTCATCTTGACTGGGGATTTGAACACAAGTTCAAAACAATTTCCTTTCTGCCAAAGTTACCTCCTTGCCGTTCTTCACATTTTCAGGCTTGTGCTAAGGCTTTACACATCATGTATCCTAAACCTAACAACCATGTGACCTTTAATAGCATTATAGGAATCATCTGGACCCCAGTGCTATATCAGACCAAAGATACAGATTGAATAGTGGAATGAACCAACATATTCAGGCTCTTGTTACCCTCCTAGGTTGCATATGGAAGTATCACACACGAGACACAGAATCATTATAATTCCACATATATCTATTGCTTTCTCTGTAGGCCATTAAAAAAAGTAAGTCTTGAGAAAGTTTCTGAATCCTTTGGGTTTTTTATTCCTTACCCATGTATATCACCCTTAGATGTTCACTTGCTTTCTTCCCAGTCCCAAGGTACAGGTTAAGAGCACAGGTCCCTGGGTTCTCTTTAGTCTACTTTTTGAAATGTTTTCTTCTTCAAGTCCTCTGGGATGTTGCTCAATGCCTTTGACTTCTGAAATATAACCACTGGTTTATATGAAAACTTACCCTCAAGTTAGAAGGGGCTGGCCTCAGTTAATCCTGCGCCTTCAGAAAGAGGAGCCGGTGGTTCTCCCTGCAGTCCCCATCTCTCATTAGAACATTAAACTATACTAACAAACACTAAACATTCAATACATAAGCCATTAAACTTTCCCATCTTTAATAAGACACAATTTGGCCAGTATCTTAGAACAAGAAAATTCAATACTACTCTGATGGCTGTTGCAAGACTCATCGTAAAAAAGGTCAAATCCTACAGGATATAACTCCTATATAGCAGAACAAAATCGCGATGATAATTTTCTGCATGGAAATACAGGCTACAATCCAGCCTTCACGGATTTGAGTTTCTACAATGCAGGTGTCTACATGTAAGGAAGGTTTCATTACAAACAGCCCACGGAGAGCCGGTCAGGACACAGCTTAGAGTCCACTGGCTCACCTGAAAAATACCACGTGCACTCAGCGGGCTGAATCACTCTCTTAACTCTGCTCACTGCACTGGCTGTAACAGGAGTTCAGACATCTCTACACTAGTGCTAAATCACCCCCCAAAATTTAAGGTGACATGTATTCTACTCCTTGCACCTCACTGCTGAGCAGTGAAAAGCCTACACTTATTGCTACCTTTCTTAGGGAAACTGCAGAATTCATTTCCAAGAAAATTCTGGAAGTTATAGAAGAAACAAAGGCTGAGGGTTACTGGCCAGCACAGGTAACACTGTCTTCAGTGCTTTTACAGAGGAGGAAAAGTTAATTGTTTGACCCAAAAAATGGGCTCAAGAGGTGTCCTGTCAGAAATGCACCTACCATCCATAATTCATATCAGGTTCTCTTCCAGAGGATGCTGATGGACATTTGAAAGAAGTTTCTTTCCACATATG
Source organism: Nestor notabilis (assembly GCF_000696875.1). Classification (NCBI taxonomy): domain Eukaryota; kingdom Metazoa; phylum Chordata; class Aves; order Psittaciformes; family Psittacidae; genus Nestor; species Nestor notabilis. The sequence goes on from NW_009934406.1 coordinate 89,085, forward strand.
GACAGTGCATGTACAAAGCTGAAAGCACTTCTGTCATTTACACCTGGGTCGGCACAACCCCAGGCAC
>NW_009934407.1:0-203 GCF_000696875.1 Nestor notabilis
TTGGGGGCGCTCTATGGGGCTCCTATGGGGCGGAGGTGCAGCAACCCCTACCTGGGGCACGGCAGAGCCTCTGTGGAGCACGGGTTTGGTAAGATCCGCAAGGACAGTGGTCCGGCAGTGTGTGCTTGAGCCCAGACCCCCCCGTGTGCTGGGGGCACCCCCAGAGCGTGAGCAGCAGCTCAGGGAGGGGATCCTGGCCCCCT
>NW_009934407.1:300-5287 GCF_000696875.1 Nestor notabilis
TGCGAGGGCTGGAGCAGCTCTGCTCTGGAGCCAGGCTGAGAGAGCTGGGCTGGGGCAGCTGGAGAGGAGAAGAGTCCTGAAGGGGACACCTTAGAGCAGCTCCAGGGCCTGAAGGGGCTACAAGGATGCTGGGGAGGGACTGTTCATCAGGGACTGTAGCGATAGGACAAGGGATGATGGGTTTAAACTTAAACAGGGGAGATTTAGGTTGGCTATAAGGAAGAAATTCTTCCCTGTGAGGGTGCTGAGGCTCTGGCACAGGGTGCCCAATCCTTCAACCAAGCACAAGGCATCCTAATGGAAAAACTCTCTAAAAAAAGCCAGGCACTTGTCCCAAGAGCAGGAGGTTTCCCACTGTCCCAGGCAGGTCTGAATCCCCATCACCCTGTCTGTGTTCCCTCTGTGGTCTGCCCCACACCAGGAGCTACTCCACATGGTCATTAACTGGAATCATAGAATGGGTTGGGTTGGGAAGCACCTTAAGGTCTAGTTCTAACGCCCTAATTAGTGGCTTGCACAAAGGGCAGAGGATGTGTTGGTTTCTTTCACCATTAATGCTGAGATTGGGATGCAGAGGAAGGGATCGACTGACCCATGCGTGGGCTGGACCAGGGACAAAAAACCCCTAAAGGGGCCAGAAATCCCAAATCTGCCTGAGGACTCCATGTCCCTTGTCCTTGGTGCCACTGCTGGGAGCCCTGCAGGGACCCCTCAGACCTCCTGCCTCAGTGCTTGGGACCGTGCCAGTGCAGTGTCATGAAACTGGTTTTATTTGACACCTAAATCCTCCTCCCTTGCTGGGATCCAGCCTTGAGCAACAGCACGGAGGGTCAGCAAGGACAGCACCCCACCATGGGAAGGTGGGAAGGGCAGGGAAGCAGCTCCATCTCCTCCCACCAGCGAGCCCTGGTCACCAACCCCCCTTGGCAGATGAGTGGCACTGCTCCGTGGGGCTGCAATGGAGAAAACCTGGCAGAAACAGTGAAAATGCCTATTTCACAGATGGTAAAGCACGGGGAAGCAGGAAAACCAGCGTGTCACAACGACCCCATCCCTGAGGGCCCAGCTGTCCACTCCAAACACCTTCTGGGTGCAGTGCACCCCGTGCACCCAGCTCCATCCCCTGATGGCAGCAGGAGGAACACAAGCAGCGAAGGGAGGAGGTGGGTTGTGGCTCCCCAACCCCTCCAAGCGCCGCTGCTCAGCCACGTGTGAGCCCTCACGGGGGTGCTCTGGGACCTGGAGAGCTGCGTTGGCCCTGCCTGCGGGCACCCAGCACCCCGGGGGCCCAGTGCCAGCCCCAGCCCCAGCCCTGCTCCTCGCTCGCCAGGCTCAGCTCAGCCGCAGTCCCATCACAGAGCAGCTGTCGGATGCCTCCCTCACAACCAGCATCATAGAACTGCTTCATGTCACTTATTCCTTATCTCTCGAGCTTTCTCCCAGCTGGATTTGCTCCCTACAAGCCACAGGTCGCCCAGCACCTTCCCAACTCATTCATTTAGGGATGGCCAGTGGCAGAGCTGTTCCTTGCCCTCGGTGGTACCACTACATCTCCATCTGCCTGCGGGCTTTACAGGAAGAGCTGTGTGCTCCCCTGGCTCCTGGGGGACACCTGGAGAGCCAAGGGGACATCCCAGGGGCAAGGGAAGATCCCTGCTGCCCAGTGCCCACCCCACACTACCTGAGCAGGTACTTGGGCTCAACTGGGAGCCCAGGTCAGCCAGCAACTGGGCAGGTTGAAAGCCAAGCCATAAAATCAACCTGCAGGTGAGGTCCGTGGATTGGAGGCCAACCCAGACACAAGGATTACTGCAGCTGACCTAAAGACCAGCCATAACAGAGCTCAGCCCAGAAGTGAAGCTCCTGGGCTGAGCTTAAATAGAGTTGCTGCGCCATGGGCAGGATGGGAAGGGGTGTTCCAGGTGTGGCTGTTCAGGACCATTAAGGTTTATTAATACCCTCAGCGCCCTCTTAACGTTTTCTTGCTTATTAGACTGCAGCTTTGCAAAGGGATTTATCCTCTAAAAGGTTTAGTTTTCTCCTTTTTTAACTGCCTGCTTACTCAGAATGAGGATTATCTTGAGATCTGCTGCTTTCTGCTTATGGTAAGGGGGAGGTCTGATTGCTTCAGCTGGCAGGGATCTGGGGCCACCCTAAGGCAGGGCCTGCACCCTGGGGTCACATCTTTAGTGGGCTGGGGAGCAGCAGGTCCCAGCCCCTGGTTCAGGTGGAGCACCCCAGGGCCCCTCTGCACTCCATCCGAGGGCTGCCACCAGCTCGGGTGCCAGCCTGCACCGGGTGCAACGTGATGAGCAGCGGAGACCTGAGCCGGGCCGATGTGACGCGGAGATGGCCCGTGGCACCTAGACCTTCCTTGTATCGGATGCTCCCGCTTCCCGACCCGCTCCCGTGGAGGGAGCCTCGGGTGAAAGAAAATCTAGAGAGGGCAGGTGAAGGACAAGGGCTTGGGTTACTGCTCCTCTCCAGCTGCCCTGCGCACCATTAGGAACGTGTTTCTGGGTGCTCTTCCCCTCTTGCACAGGCTCCTTTGGGGCTGGTGTCAGCTCTGGCTCCATGCAGCCCTGCCCATCCCATTCCTGCCAGCCCTCCTCTCTCTGCTCCTCTGCCGGATGGCCCTTCCAAGCTCGCACCTCCTGTGGCAAGAGGGGCCTGCCGGGAAGGAGACCCCCAGCCCTGTGGGGTGTTGGACTGTGGGATGCTCGGAGAGACACTGCAGCGGGAAAAGGGAGGAAGAAACCAGTCCCTGGCTCCCACTGTGACCAGAGCAGGTGCTCAGGGAGGACAGATAGGGTGTAATTGCTTTATTCCTATCTTGCCTTCATTCCTCTTTACCACTTGCCTCGTCTCCATTTTAAATGACTCCCCATCCTGTTTCCCAGTGGTTTTTTTCCTGGTTCTCCCCATGGCTGGAGCTCTCTGTGCCTTTGTCCCCCCCGTCCCCGCTCTCCTCCCTCTCCCACCCTGCTGTTTGCTGCCGCTGAGCTCATTTCAGCTATTCCTTCACTTGGAACAGCCCATCCACTCTGTTGTCCTCCACCGAACAAGCTGACAGGCTAATGAATGGCTTCAGATGGTAATTAGCAATGGAGTTGCTAATAATGAATTGCATTTACATGTTAAGCACTGCAGAGGAAAAGCAAGACCCTGCCATCACTGCCCCTTTGGGGGCTGCAGAAAGGCTTTGCTGTGATTTCACCTCCTCTGCCTCCATTTCCGAGGCTCCACTGAGCAGAGTTTGTGAAGCAAGCAATGAGAGGCAAGGGGGGAAGGTGCCCCACACCATGGAAAATGGGCCACGGGAGGCAGGAGCTGGGCCTGGGCCAGGAAACAAGGGCTGGAGGTTTCATCCAGCACTGGCATCCATCCGGCTCAGCCAGAGCCCTGGTGCTGTTGGCTCTTCGTGGCCACAAACCCCTCCTGTGCAAATCCTGAGGGATTTCTCAGCTCCCCGACTTCACACACGCTCTGCGGATGTTGCCGAAATCCTCCTTGGTTGTTTTCCCAGCATCTTTTGAGGGCAGCAATTTCCCAGGGAGGTTGAATCCATCCCTGCCTGCCCAAGGAAGGAGCCAAGCGCCTGCTGCAGCAATGCCATAAAGAGCCATCGAGCGGAAAGGGGGAGAAGTGATGTTGTTTTGTCTGGAATGCGCAAGGGATTCATGGTGGAAGCACAGGGACTAGCCATGCACCGGGGCGGGGGGAGGACTTGGGGGATGCTCCAAGCTGGAATCTGGCGCTGGGGTGCCCTGCCTCAGTTTCCCTCTCTGTGTTAGCTGGGTCAGGAAGAGATGCTTCCATCCCCCTGAGTATTCCTGATGGTGATCCTTTTAGATGGAGCATCCCATCACAGGTGAGTGAGACACTGGTGCAGTCCCCATTCGCCCACTGGACTCCATGGAGGGCAGCAGTACCCCAGAAAGCTGCCTTGGGGACCACAGGGATGGCCGCATCCTGCCCTGCCACAGCCCTCACTGCACTGCCATGGGATAGATTGATTGATTGATGTATTTTTCAAGCCCTGCTTGGAGTGAAAACAATCCAGAGGCTGGTAAATTTGACTGCAAGGCAATACTCAGCGTGTCTTTCCGCTGTGCAATGATCCCCCGAGCCATGGGGCACAGAGGGGACAGGCAGGTGACAGGGGCAGGCAGAGGGGAGCTGGGGCACGGACAGCACCTCTGCCTGGGGAAGGGATTGGGGGCAGAAAGGGGAGATCTCGTGGCCTGTGACGGGTATCTCAGGGATCTATCCAGTCAGTGTGATGCTGACTGCTCGCTGAGACCGTGGAGGCGAGAAGGGAGAGGGAAAGGAGGAGGGACAGAAATGCCAGCTGCCAGGATTTCTCCCAATAGCTTCTCTGATGGCTAATAAGGGTTGAGCTCAGGCTCCAAAGTACTTCCCAAAGTACCTGCTGCATCTCCGTGCCATCCCTGGGCACAGCGTGGCCGGGACTCCTCATCCCTCTGGGAATGCTGCCTGAGAGAGGGCAGGCAGACAGGCCAGCTGCCCGCACGCTGCTGACATTTGCAGTTAGCAGCCAGCTCGTCCTTGAGAGGAGGAAGCATGGAGAGAAGGGACCAGGTTCTCTTTAAGGGGGCAGGACTCCGGGAGCATCATGAAAGCAAAGAGTGAGCTTCTCCCTCTGCCTTCCCTCCTTCCCTGCCTGCTGCTTCCCTGCCTGCATGCTCCCGGAGAGGGACCTGGGCCCCCCTTTGCCTTCCCGCGCTCTCGGTGCCAGGCAGGGATGAAGGCAGGAGCTGGGTGCTGGGATGGGAGGCTGAGCGAGAGGAGGAGGAGGAGGAAGAGGAGGGGAGGGCGAGGGGGAGGATCTGCTAATTACACAGAACAGCTCTGGGGGCTCTGCTGAAGTCCAGAATGAAGCAAAGAGCGGCAGAAGCAAGCGCTGCAGTGGGAGCGGAGCAGCATCGCCGAGAGCTGGAGCCGGCTGGGGGCGGGCGGGGGGAAC
>NW_009934407.1:5396-5707 GCF_000696875.1 Nestor notabilis
TCGGGCCGTGTGCGGGGCTGGGCTGGAGGGCAGCAGACCCCTGCCATGGTCCTGGGGGGCTAGGAGCCCGAGCAGATCCATCGGGAAGGGGTGAAGGATGGCTGCTGAAGGAGGGAGAGCCCAGCCCGTCACCCAGTCCAGGATGGAGAACTTCCGAAAGGTGAGGACATCAGAGGAGGAGAGCCCATTGCCCTTCCCCGACCTGCCACCGGACGTGGTGGAGATGAAAGTGAAGGAGGGCAGCAAGATCAGGAACCTGATGAACTTCGCCATGGCCCAGATGGAGCTGAAGGGCAGGCGGCAGATCGTCT
>NW_009934407.1:6129-7256 GCF_000696875.1 Nestor notabilis
GACCCACCATGTCCCGCCCCAACTGGCCCCACGCTGGTAGGTGGTATGCTGGAGGAGTTTTGGGGTGGTTTTAGCTGCTTTGTGGTAGATAAAGGCAGTGTGAAGCTTGTTCTGGGGTCACCACTGTGCCGCAGGCTCCCCCCAGGGTGTCCTCACTCGCTGCTGGGGAGTACCTTGTCCCCATATTTGGGGCGAGGGTTAAAGGAAAAAAGGTTATGGACTGAGGGTGTGTTGGGGGAGCTGCTGACCCCACAGGGGCAATGGCACCCACCACCAGCCACGTTCCTGCAGTGACTCCCATGGGTGCTGGAGCCTTTCAGCGCGGGGTGCCCGGCCTGAGGAAGGCAGCTGCACATCCTTGCTCCCCGTTGCTATGTCTCAGCCAGCAGGGAAGATGGTTTGGCCCCAAGCTCTCTGGAGTAACACCTTCATCATCAAAACTGCTGCAATTACACCCGACGAGGAGCTGTCAGGGTTATTAATGACGGGCTCAGCGCCCTGCGGTGCTGCGATTCATCCCCAGCGAAGCACAAACAAGGAGACGGGTCGCTCCCTCCCTGCGGGACAGCACAGGAAAATAAACCAGCCCTCCTCCTCCTCCTCCTCCTCCTTCTTCTTCCTCCTCTTCCCACATCAGATGTTCAGGTCTTTGCTCCCCTGGAGGTGTCTGTAGGGTCTGGAGCTGCGGGCAATGGGAGCATTCGGTGGGTGCTGGTTGTGGCTGGATGCGGTGCCCAGGACTGGGAGGTGTTGGGCTTGTGGGTTGGCTTCCTGGGAAAGCCTTTGGGAGCAACATTTCTGCTTCTTCCAGGGGTAAAGGGAAATGAATGGGAAATAAAAGGGCTTTAGAAATAGCTGGAATATGTCTATGGGAAAACATAAGGGATCGCTCTGGCTGCCAGCCACGGCACGGACCAGCACGGCGAGGGACAAGCGGATCCCAGCTGAACCACGGCGGAACGGGAGCGGGGCCTCCCGCATGTCCCGGGAGCAGCCTGGCGAGGTGGGGAGGGCAGGGATGGGGAATGAGGGGAATTCCATCGGCATTGTAAGCGTACCCTTCCCAAACGCCAGCTGGGAGCAACGCTGCTGAGCATCCTCTTTTGTCCAGGGCTTGCTCGGCTGCG
>NW_009934407.1:7350-7588 GCF_000696875.1 Nestor notabilis
AGCAGGGGTCTGTTTTGATCGGCAATGACCTTGTTATCTCCCTCCGCAGGCACCTGCTTGTCTCCCCGGCTGCAGAGCGATTCACTGCACTTCTCTGCCGCCGCCGTGCCCTTGAATATGAATTTCTCTTGTAATTCTGTGCGATTTGCGGTGGGTTTGGGGCTGCTTTGGGCTCTGTCCCTCTTCTCCTCCTCTCCTTGGTGCAGGCACTGCTCAGGTTCAACCCTCTGCCCCACAC
>NW_009934407.1:7704-7919 GCF_000696875.1 Nestor notabilis
CTGCCCGCGGCCGCCTCCCGGGGCTCCCAGCCAGGGGACGGAGCAGCAGCAATAAATCCCTCATCCCGCTCTCATTTAATGTGCGAACTCATTTCAACCCGATTTTACCTGCAGGCAGTTCCGATCGCAGAGAGGAAAGGAGGGGTTTGCCCTCCTCATTCACTGCCTGCGGACCAAGGGTTTCCTGCGGGAGGGTGGTTTAAGGGAGGCCGTAA
>NW_009934408.1:0-1317 GCF_000696875.1 Nestor notabilis
CAGCTCCAAGGTGCAGCCCTACTCCCCATGTGGCCCTGGGGTGAAAAGTGCCATCGTCACCCACACCCCAATGCATTAGGGTCCATCCTGGGTCTGTCCCTGCCACCCTTGGCAAAGCTGGTGCGGTGCCAGGCACAGGGATGCCCAACAGCATGACCTGTCCTGCAAAGGGATGGCTTGGTCCATGCCAAGAGCACCCTAAGCCCCTCAGTGTGCCACCTCCAAGGGGACAGCTCTGTCCCCACATCACTCTTTTTAGCATCACCCACCCGCAATACAATGTCTGATGTTCACATATACCATCCCCAACAGACCTTTTGCAACAGGGTAGCTCATGTCATTGTTGTGCACGGGATGCCCATAGAGACGATGCACACCCCCAGAGCACCCATAGACTAATGCGGGCAGGCTCGCTGAGCACTGACAACTTGCTACATCCCACCCCCCACCATCTCTCTTTGTTTGTGAGTCTGTGGGCATCTTGAGGCGAGGATGGAGGTAATTTGTCTGTCTCCTGCAGCGGGCTGTCATCTCACATCTGTGAACCAGTTCTATTTGCACTGCCATTAAAAAATCTCAGGTCTGACAGGTAGTAAAAAAAAAAGTAAAAAAATAAAAGGGAGAAAATCCTAAAAGAAAAATAAGAAGCAGCTGAGGAACTCCTGGGCAACAGGATGCTGCGAATATCGTGGGCTCATTGCATCTGCAACCACCCTCAAATCCAAAGCTACAACAAGCCATATTTTGGCCTTTGGACATGCATTTCTGTCTCATCTGTGCTTTGAATCTCCATCCCCATCTCATCTGGGCTCCCCAAAAGAGTTTACTCACCCCTAGCCCCGACCATCCACCCCATCTCACTGGCTAGGAGCCATCCTAGTGCGTCACAGTGATTTGGGGAACAGTCTCCATTGCTGGCATCGCATTCTGGCTCCTGCATCTGAGCTGGCACACAGAGATGCACAAGGGGTTTATCCTGCACCCATGCATGCCACCAGGTCATGGAGCCACATGGCTGGGGGACACCCCACATGTGTGAATGGGGTCTCCGACATGGTCAGAGCGGTGCTGGTGCTGCCACGAGGCATGGGGCTGGCTTGCAGAGGGTTAACAGTTGATTACAGCCTTTGTCTCTGCATCAGTGTACATAATGCGCCCCGCATTTGCATACTGCAGTGTGCGCTCAATTAAAATGAACTTTTAATTTCTTCTAAGTAAATTACTTCTTCCCGGTACGTGACGCGCACAAATGTCAGAATAATGGGAGAGCCTTAATGAGCTGGGAATGAGGGGCGGGGAGGGGAGGCCGGGGGGGAC
>NW_009934408.1:1348-5248 GCF_000696875.1 Nestor notabilis
CCACCCTCCAGCCTCTCTGCCAAGGGAAAGGATGGATCCTGCTTCCTTCTGCCTTCCCCACTGGGGCTGGGACATCCCTGCCTCCAGCGTGTCCCCTGGGCAGTGCAGGGCTCACCACCTCCTCCCCATCACGTCCTCCTGCCCGTGTCCCTGCAGGGGGCTGAACTCACTGGTCCTGCCTGCATCCTGGCACCCAGAGATGTGTGGGGACACAGGGACATGGGAACATCCCTGCCAGCGACTGAGCTCTCTGGGTCCTGTCTGCATCTTTGGCACATAAGCACCCCAAAAAAGCTCCCTGGGGCATCTTCTGCCCAGGGTGCCCTATGCCATTCCCTGGGACCCTGCAGCCTACTCTGCCCTCCCCGTGGCAGCTCAAGGGTGATGCTTGGGGGGGGAGATGGATCTCTATATCCCCGCGTCCACGGGGGCCAGATGGCAGGCGAGATTACCAGAATTTGATTTTCAGATAAATCACAGACCTGGATGAGCGAGTGCTGCTCCAGATGCATTATCCGTAATCCCCTGGAAGGGAACCTTTCGGAGGAGACGATCCCTGCGCCAGCTCGGCGGCAGCTGGGTAATCCCGGCGCAGCCCGGGGGGATCAGCTGCTCTCCGGCCGCACCACGGTGTGTCACCCGCGCTCGCCGCGACCCACATTTGGTCCAGCCAAGACAGGATGGGAGCAGATGGAGCCAGATGGAGTCACACCGGGAGCACACGGGCGCTGGGATGAGCCTGTGCCCATGGTGCCCGTGCCTGGTTGGTGTGCCTGCTCTGCTCAGCACTGCAGGAGGAGGACAAGGGGATGCAGGGGGTCACTGCTGGGCTCTCCCTGTTCTGCTTTCCCTATCAGTGATGCCCAGAGGATCCCATGCTGCCCAGCTCTTCCAGTATGGGGGCCATGAAGAGCCCTGCTTTGTTCATCCCCACCATGCCCAGCCTGCCAACACCAACAGCCTATCTTGGTTAAGTTGTAGTGATGCGCTTTGACTCACTGAACTGATTAACTGGGACATGGGAGTGATTCCCAAGCCACAGCGTCGGTCCTGGTGAAGCAGCTGAAGAAGAGGAAGGAACAGGGTGGCCACAGTCAGGGTCTAGCACCCACAGGGGCTGCCTGTGTCCCTCCCCAGGGCCCCACTGCTGCCCAGGAGAAGCAGCACCATGGAGCTGGGGAGGGCAAAGGGGTGCAAGTACCAGTGCTCGGGGCTGTGCTGGGGGCTGTGGCTTGCTCTTGCTCTCCGCCCTACAGCATTTGGGGCCATGCTTTGGGGGTACATTGAGTTTTTGGAGGTTCTCAGCTGGACAGCATCTTCCCTGAGCCCCAGGGCCAGTTCATCCCCACCTTGCGGAGCAGCCTCCTGCAGCTTCTTCAGAAGCACTAATCAGGGATCCCCCCCAATCCAAACTGCTGGTGGTGGGATGCAAGGTCCAGCACAAAGCCCCTGCCTCCCCACTCTGCCCCAGCTGAGCAGAGACCCCGGGGCTGACCCCAATTTCCCTGTGGTGGTGGCAGGGTCGTGCTCACCCTGACACAGACCATCCATCACACGCTGGCAATGGCAAAATAGGCCACGGTGCGTCGCGGCGCAGAGCAACCATAACCAGAGGATGCTGCCGATCAATGGGCACATTAACCTGAGCCTGTGCCCCCTCCCCAGGGGCTGGGGGTGGATGGGGGGAGGAGGCAGATATTAATTCGTCTCCAGCTCCCAAAGGAAAAGGAGATGGGAAAAGCCAAGGGCAGAAAGCAAAGCTTTGTCTGGCTGCTCTAGTGCAGTCTGGGAATGCCATCAGCATGCATATGAGGATGGTCCTCACATGGCTTAACCTTGTCCCCCTTTAGAGGAAGGGTGCCCAAAGCTGTTTGTGTCACTGAGCGTATCAGCAGACGCGTATTTGTGGGAAGCCAACACAAATACTAACCGATGGCCATCGCTGGACTCCACTTTGACTTTTCTCCCAATCCCCTCTTTTGCCATCCTCATTTACAGAGACTGGTGACCCATCTCCCTGTGCTGGTTGTCCATCTCCCTGGGCTGGTTTTCCACCTCCCTTGGCTGGTTTTCCACCTCCCTTGGCTGGTTTTCCATTTCCCTGGAATGGTGACCCATCTCCCTGTGCTGGTTTTCTATCTCCCTGTTCTGGTGGCCCATCTCCCAGTCTTTTGGCCCACATCTCTATGCCCCAGTGCAATGGAGCCGAGGCAGCACTGCTAACCACCACCACCTCTAAGGGTGGGTATTACCCATCACCTTGCCCCCCTCACCAGGCTTGGTGCTCCCCCAGACCCTCCATAGCACAGTCCCAATGGCAGCCGGTGAGGAAGCGTGTGCCGGCGGCAGCGCGCGGGGGGCGAGCGGGACCGCGCTTTCCCCCCAACGCCAAAATTTACATTGAACCACAAATTAATTTCATAATTTTTTCCTCTCTAATTATGCCAACATCTGCTGCAAGGCCCAAGCTGTGCACATGCATTTTAATACATCCCTCCCCCCGTCTCTCTCGGCACTGAACTTTTCAGTAATTATCACCAGGAGAAGGGCTCCTTTCCGCAGGAGCGAGAGGCGAGGGCTGGCGGCACGTGGAGCGAGGTGCAGGCAGCGTGGGGCAGGCAGGGGCTCTGCCTGGTTCATGGGATGCTGCCAGGGTAGCTGCAGGCCCCAGTGGAGGATTTACCGTACTAAAGGCTGGTTTTATTTCAAGAAGAAAGGGGAAAGAGAAGGGGTGAGGCTGCTCCGGGGGCAGCCTGGGAGGGCCAAGGGGCAGCAGGGACCCTGCATGTGTGAGTCAACCCGCTGCACCCTCTGCTGAAGCCCAGAGGGATGGCTCTGTCCTGGGATGCGCAGTGTGCCATGGCATGGGGTACCGGCTGTGCCCCAGGGCAAGGCCAGCCCACGGCTGGAGGTACCCATCTCACCTTGGGGACGGTGAAAGGTCCCTGCCTGCAGACACCTCAGCCTGTTTTCATCCTGCCATCTCCAGCTGTGCTCCCCTACCCTCTACAACAAGCTCTGAGCATGGCTCTTTGCTCCTCAGTATCCTGCCTTCAACGGGAGGGGAGTGCTGGGAGTGTGTGAGGTCTGGGGGTCCCTGTGCTCAGCCTCCCGTGTGCTGTCCCCTGCCCTTGTCCCTGTCACCTATGGGTTCTGGAGAAGCCGGAAGCATGGCAGCCCCCTCCTGTCCTCAGCTGTGTGTTTGCTCCCACTCAGGGGGATGTTTCACGGCCTCACTGGCAGATGCAAAAGGTCATTTGGCTGCCGAGTAATTAAAACCTGGCAATTATCAATTTAAAGCAGCAAGATCCTGGCCTGATGAGTGCTCCAGTCCTCGTGTGTGAGCTGAGGGATGCAGTCAAGGGGCAGAAACAGGGAAGGCACTGGGGAGGGGATGGGAGCACGATGCATTTCCCCTGTGCTGAGACCTTACCTTCAGCACAGGCAGCTCACTGTAGAGCCCACAGGGATGCTATGCTCTCATTAGATAGTTCATCAAAGTGTTTTAATTAAAAGGTGGGGGATGAAGGTGCTTCTTGGAGTGTAAGAAGAGCTCAACTGCTGCATTCCAAGGAGGAAAAGCCTCTGTCCTGCTCGGGGCATGGACGCATGGCCCAACACCAAGCAGCATCTTGGAGCTGGTGAGAAGAGCCCAGAGCTGAGCACCAAGTGCGCCATGGGCTGTGACACCTATGGCACGGCCAAAGCGGTGCAAACTCTCTTCCCACTTCCCTGCTGCCAGGGGGTCCCATGGCACGGCACGAGGCACCCACCAACCCACGGAGCATCACCCCAGGGTGCAGCGGGGACACGCGCACCCCGTCCGACCGCAGCGCGGTGGCAGCCCAGGTGTGACAGCAGGAGCGGGGCTGTGTCAGCCCCGTGGTGCTGCTGCCGCCC
>NW_009934409.1:0-2991 GCF_000696875.1 Nestor notabilis
GGCCCCGCGGTGCTCGGAGCCGTCCGGAGGTCGCGCCGCCGCGGCTGCCTTGCAGGAGCACGGAGCCCAGACACCCCCAAACTCCTGCGTGCCAGAGGGTGGGAGGGGTGGCACGGCCACTGACATTCCGGAGGCGCAGGCAGGGCGCGTGTGCGCCTGCTGTAACGCTGCCAGCTCAGTGTTTGCAGCCACGGTGCTGCTGTGAGTGGGAAATCGGTGTGGGGACCCAAATGTAGGATCGTTCACCCGGTGTGCAATAAGGCAATCTCACACACTGAGTCGAGATCCTGTTTAATTCCTATCTATCTGCGCAAAGATGGGTGCTAAGGAAAAGTTCCACAAAGCGAGCACACCCTCAGTCTGCCAGCTGCCCAATTTTATACATCTCAAACAGTGAAAATTAGCGTTTTCCATACACCTACAATCATTAGCTCTTACCTTCTCTCGTCTCCGTTTAAAGACATAGTGCATATTTACTTCACTACATATATCCGGTGAGTAAGGATCTCTGTGGGCAAGGGTCTTTTATCTCAGGGGGTGTGATCTTTAGTATTACAATGAACCAAGTTCCTTTAGGGACAGTTATGTTTTGCTCAGCTTTTCAAAAGTACGTCTATATTTTGACCCTGGGTTCCTTCCTAATCTTTGTTCAGTTAGTTGAAGCTTAGTGAACCACTTCTGATCCAGGTGGTTCATTTATCAGTTTTCTACTTCTCCCGTAAGGCCTGTATGCTTAATAAGCAAACATTGTTTTTCCAAACTCAAGATTTTCAAGCTTTCATACACACAGTCCTTTACAAAATCTTATCTTTTTCACTGCCAGGTAACAGGGTGCAGCTTAGACTAAGCACCCAAGGTCCGGGGCAGAAGCAAAGTAAGGAGTATTCTTCTCAGTTCCCATTTATATTGATCACAACATGAGGCAAAAATACAACTAAGGCAAAACTTTATTTATTTTTGTTTTTTGGTAGAAAGAAAAATGAAGCAGTCTTGTAATTCAGCAGCATTTTCTAGGTTTCTTCTGCAGCAGAACCTTCATCAAGCCTTATTAAACTGATAGTCTTATTCAGTGCACCATGTATTCAAGTAAAGCAAATGAGTTTACAAGTGGCTATTTGGAATATTTCTTCAGACCACAGCCCATTAAAAGGGAGATAACAGCCACCACTCTCTACTCACCCACTTCTTCAACTGCATCAATCGTACCTAACCTTTTTCCAGTTGCTACCCCACTGATTTTTAACTTTGCACAATCTCAAATATCAGTGAAACTTTTGCATTTTTGTCAGTTCCACAACTTGGCTCTTGAATGCTGGCACCTAGTTCAGAAATTGCTGTTCTAGCCCAAATAACTTTAAATTATTATACATTTGAAGGTCAGTACAACATACACATATATCTTCACATTACACTTGCCTGTAAGGCAAATGCAGTATTACAGTATTAATTTTACTTGCACTTAGGTAAAAGCAGAACTCCACCTCTCTGCAAAGCACGAGATTTCAAACAATATTGTGAATTACAAATACACGTTCCTTCTGTAGTCTCATACTAGCTATATGTATACACAATTTAAGCAATGAAATGGTTTTTAAGCTTGTTCTTTGTACAGGACACTTGCTACACGCCCTTATAGTCTGCGTAATAGTGCTTTAATATTCATCTGTTAAAATCCAACACAGCCTTAGAGTAGCTGTTGGGTAGTTACCAGTCTCTTCCAAAGACATGCAGTAACAAAGAGAAAATTCTACCTTTAAGCAGCATCTGAGAAAACTTAATGCAGCTGCCACTTAGTGGCAGCAATCATTTAGGCATTTTTGGTATTGATACATCTCTTTATCATATAATTTGTGCATTAATCAACAAAAACATAGGCCCCAATCCAGCAAATACTTGCGTAGTGTGCAAATGCTTTTTTTCCATGTGGAATATTTCAAGTTAAGACTCATCAGATGAGCAAAGTTAGAACTTGCATAAATCTATACAGGAAAAAAACTCTGAGTGCTTAAAACCTAACTGTATTATTTCATAGGACCAAGATCCAGTTCTAGATTTACAGAATGTAGGAAACACTCCTATAAAGAGCAGATAAGTTGCTTTAGGATAAATGCTTTCAAAGCTAACAAGACCCTCTAGAAACATCTGTGCCTTCTCTTTGAACACTTTAATCCTACTTGGAGTAATATGGGTCCAGTCTTACTGCCCTAGCTCCTGGATACTGCATGAGGAATCAATAAAGTGCTTCTCACAAATTGCGCAGTTCTGGAATAATAAAAAATTTAAGTACCTTCAGAATGTTTTCAGATTTATAAACTATGAATTAAGGGCTGATGCCTGATCCCCAGCATGTATCCCTGAATTGGTAATAAGTATGTTCTTAATTCTGAAGATAAATTAGAATTCTGCTAGGACTAAGTATATTTCACCTTTATCCTAATGAAGTCATCCTCTCTCTCCAGGGAAAAGGCTTAACTGGATTTAATTTCAATATAAATTTTCATGCTTGACTGAAACGTGATGCTCATGTAATTTCATAAGCAGCAGTCAATGTGACAGCTTTGCTTAATCAAACATGAAGCACCAGTATTGTTTACAGTGTATCCACTCTGAACCATGTTCATAATTTGTTCTGAAATGCACCACAATCCTGAGAAGTCTTGCTTGCTCTTTGACCTTTCCTTTGATCTGATGTGTTTTGCTCCTCTTGAATAAAGTATCTTTGATATTAGCTTTGATATAAATTGTATTGATTTTTGTGGCTCCTTTTCATTAACATATATTAAATTATTAAAACTTTGTTTAGATAAATACATATATATATATTTTAAATTTTTTGCTAGCTTTCAGATAACTAATCTATGAGAACTGGCTTAGACTGTACGCCCTCTGTAGAGAACTTCTGTATGCTCCTCATACAAAAACAAATAATGGTTTGAAATATTTAGCCATGTGTTTGGATGATTTTTTTTTTTTTTTTTTTTTTTTTTGGCT